>NC_064616.1:560976212-561280471 GCF_023898315.1 Schistocerca nitens
CCCATAGTGCTCAGAGCCATTTGAACCATTTTGTTTTGTTTATGTTGCCGCAGTTTTTCAGGTATCTCAGTGATTGTGACGTCATATCTCTTGAACTATGTGTCGTGTAGTGACATATTTTTGTAGGCACATCCAGCCACGTATGCGGATACTGTCAGCGAAATGTATTGCAAATACAGTTAGTAGCAAAGAAGTAATAAATTTAAAAGGCATACATGCTGCAGCAGTATTTATCAGCTCTGTGTTTATGACGTCATATCGCCTGAGCCATGAATCGTACAACGATATAATTGCGCTGGTACATACAGTGATATACAATGATAAGCCAAAACATTATGACCAATCATAAGGCACAGACTGTAAAAGAAAACAAACTCATTAATTGTATGATTGTGTGTTCTGATACATGTGTTAATGTGTTGGATGCAATACAGGGGTCATTTATAGACGGCAACCCATCATTCTTTCAAGAATATTTTTGAAAATTTGTTTATTTTAATTGATGTTCTTTGTAATCCCTCAACATATAGTGGACGTTCTTCAGAAGGAAAGTAGTTTTTTGTAAATCAAATTAATTATTTTATTTGATGAATTTTGCTTTCCTACTTGTATAAAGGATGACAGCGATCTATTAAATCTCATAGCGAATCAGGTGCCTTTCCAATTGTTTATTTACATCTTACGAGAATGACGTGTTAAAGCAGTTAGATTACTGATAACACTTATCAGTTTGGCACAACTGTACTCTTTATTGAGAAGTCAGAAGCACTGTGAAAGCTACATCCCAGTACTAAGTTGAAGGAAAGAGCATTCCCTAATGCCAAACACTTTCAGATGGACATACTGTAAATTTTGTAGCACAAACAAAACTTTAAATCAACTATTACTGAATGGCTTGAAGATGAAGCTCTCTTTGATCAAGAAAAAACAGAAATCCAGAGACTGATGGTCTTAATGATAATGAACCCACATCTTCTAGTATCACAGTTGATACAAGCAGTGAAGAGTTAGATTATACAGACTACAGAATTGCTGATTTCCTTATTGGTCATGATGCAACTCAATAGAGCAAATCAGTGCCATCAGTGAGTAGGATACGAGCACACAGTATCATGAAAATTCCACCTTGTCCAGTACAATGGAGTGTAACTAAACAGAAAGGAAACTCCACTCAAAGTGATGTTTTCCGTGACCTCAGGACTTTTATAATCATTATTTTCGTCCAAAAGACACTTTAACAGTTGTATGTTGTGTGTCCAAAAAGAACAAATGTGTGATGTTACTAAGTCTCTGCAAAACAGCAACACTGTACATGAAAGACGTAAAAACAACATTATTGTATAATGAATGCACATTAACCTGGAAGAGACAGTCAAAAAGATTGTACTTTGTCTTATGGACAAAAGTATTGGATGTAGTAGCAAAAAATATCTTGTGCTTATTTTTGCAGCATCATCCCACCAGAAGGAAGGTATATCTGATAAAAACAGAACTTTTATCATAGTGAGAGGTGATTCAAAAAGCCATTGCCTCCAATACAAAGTTCTACAAGCCACTGCACATTGTGGAATTAGTAGCCAGCTGACCAAGATTGCTGCAACTGGAAGATCACCAAAAGGAAGATGCTTCATGTGCCCACATCTACAAGACATGAAAACAGTGAATTATTTTGCAAATGCACAAAAAATATATAAAAATAACATTATTTGTCAACAGTGTTACTTTTAATGAGCAAATATTCTGGCGTGTATAAGTGAAATTGACCATTAGTTGTTCAACTCTAGAAAATTATAACATAATTTGTAATACTGTGTTTCATATTACATTAAAATAAAAGTCACAATGTCATAATAAAAACTTTCTTTTACATTCTGTATCACCATACATTCAATATTTTCTTTAATACTGACATTTAGTACTTATTTTAAGGTAGAGAAGTTAACAGACCCCTCTCACACATTTTGCTAGTCTAGCCACTCACACATTCATTGATTAACATATTTCACTTGTAGCGAACACAGCTTTAACAAAGCAGAGACATTAAATTTATTATGAGCATACTCTGGACACTGTAAAACAGCATGGTAGTCATCTAAGGTTCTTGATATGGTGTCAGGAAAGTTTTCTTGCCTTACCTATTTCGTACTGAGTGAGGTGGCACAGTGGTTAGCATACTGGACTCGCATGCAAGTGGGTCGACATTTCAAATTCCTGTTCAACCATCTATGTCGGATTTTACCTGCTTCCACTAGATCACTTACACCAAATGCAAGCATGGTTCCTGTGAAAAGGGCGTGACTGAATTCTTTCCCCATTTTTGGTCCAATACAAGTTTGTACTCCATTTATAAGCATCTAGATGTCGACAGGACGTTAAACCCCAACCTCTTCCTACTATGAAGTCTCTGTCCATAAGTCTTCGTGAGGTACACAGAAGTAAAATGTATGTTCCACCGCAAGTTCGAAAATGAAGCACTTTTATATGATTGCAAGCCGATTTTTTAGATAGACGTTTTTGATCTAAATCAACCAGTCCAATAAAAATAGGTCCATAATTCGTCTGAAAATAACGATCACATTTTGAAAATCTTATTTTAATGCAAAATCAACATTTATTTATATAACTAATGATGAAATATATGTAATAATGATAATGGTAAATGAAATATATTTTTATTCATTATAAATGAATTAAATGGCATAAATAAATAATATCGAATATCAGATGAAATTAATAAGATCATCCACAACATTTTTAGAAAATTATCAATAAACAGTCAGTATATAATCCGTAATTAAAATATAGAACGTAAATCTTAAAACTTGATGACAAATTTATGTTCATTTAATATCATCATTTTTTTAGTGATTATACAACACAATTCAAAATCACTACTAAATTTTTTACTACAACCCTTTTCATTTTAGTGATTACATGTTTCAGTCATTGCAATATCAACATCACTATAAATCGAGTTTAACAGTTCATTATTATAATTAAAAATATTATTAGGTTTTATTACTGTAAAATATTTTGTAATGACACATTATACAAATATCAGATTAATTTTTTCAGTTATATATAAACATAATATCATTTTCAGCCATTTTGTATATTATCTTACTACTTGGATGATAATGATTAATTAAATATACAGAACTAATGATATTGATTAATTAAATATATACAACTAGTGATAATGATTAATTAAATTTATAGACTAATGATAATGAAAAATGAAATCACAAAACTAATGATCATGTTATCTACAGTAAACTATAACTTCCAAGTGGTAATGTATTTCATCCATAATTTATTATGTGCTTTTCATCATCATATGTGCTCAATGCTATTTTATTTAGTTTCACTGTACATATTTCATGTTTATAGTTTCTAATTAAAGTCATTGATCTAAGTACACTGAAGTGTCAAAGAACTTCGTATAGGCATGCGTAGTTAAATACAGAGATATGTAACAGGCAGAATACAGTGCTGTAGTATAAGGCAAGAAGTGCCTGGCGCAATTGATAAACCAGTTACAGCTGCGATAATAGCAGGTTATCAAGATTTAAGTGAGTTTGAACATGGTGTTATAGTCAATGCAGAAGTGATAGGACACATCATCTCTGAGGTAGCGACGAAGTAGGGATTTTCCCGTACAACCATTTCATGAGTGTACTGTGAATATCAGGAATCTGGTAAAACATCAAATCTCTGGCATTGCTGCGACTGGAAAAAGATCCTGCAAGAACAGAACGACTGAAGGGAATCATTCAACGTGACAAAAGTGCAACCGTTCCACAAATTGCTGCAGATTTCAGTACTGGGCAATGAAGAAGTGTCAGTGTGAAAAGCATTCAAAGAAACATTAGTGATATGGGCTTTTTGAGCTGAAGGCCCACTGTTGTACCCTTGATGACTGCACAACATAAAACTTTACACTTCACCTGGGCCCAACATTGGACTGTTGATGCCTGGAAACACATTGCCTGGTCAGATGAGTCTCATTTCATATTGTATCGAGCAGATGGACATGTAAGGGTATGGAGACAACCTCATAAATCCATGAACTATGCATGTCAGCAGTGGACTATTCAAGCTGGTGGAGGCTCTGTAATGGTTTGGGGCATGTGCAGTTGGAATTATATGGGATCCCTGATATGTGTAGATATGACTCTGACAGGTGACACATATGTAAGCATCCTGGCTGACCACCTGTGTACATTCATGTACACTCTTCATTCCGACGGACTTGCATAATCCCAGCAGGACAATGCGACACCCCACATGTCCAGAATTGCTACTGAGTGGCTCCAATAATACTGTTCTTACTTTAAACTTTTCTGATGGCTACCAAACTCCCTGACATGCACATTATTGAGCATACTTGGGATGCCTTGCAACATACTGTTCAGAAGAGATCTCCACCCCATCGTACTCTTAAGGATTTATGGACAGTTCTGCCATATTCATGGTGTCAATTCCCTCTGGCAGTACTTCAGACATTAGCTGAGTCCATGCCACATTGTGTTGTGGCAATTCTGTATGCTTGCGCGGGCCCTACATGACATTAGGCAGGTGTACCAGTTTCTTTGGCTCTTCAGTGTTATTCACTATTGTTGAATCAGCATGACTTATAGTCAGTGAAGGTGAACCTATTTTTCACTACCACTTTTTAATCAAGTTTTGATTTTTTACAATCGTCATTTCCAACAATTGGTGCATACATTTTAACTCTTAGTTCAACGAATTTTCTCTTTATTTTTCCTTTGCACACATCTTTCATTTTTCCTAACACTTTTTTTATTAACTTGTGATGTCTCATACACATTCTTAGCTGGATAGTAATATGTATTAAATTCATCAAGTATATTCTTCATATCTACATATATACACTACTGTCCATTAAAATTGCTACACCAAGAAGAAATGCAGATGACAAACAGGTATTCATTGCACAAATATATTATACTAGAACTGACATGTGATTACATTTTCACGCAATTTGAGTGCATAGATCCTGAGAAATCAGTACCCAGAACAACCACCTCTCGCCATAATAACGACCTTGAGACGCCTGTGGCATTGAATCAAACAGAGCTTGGATGGCGTGTACAGGTACAGCTGCCCATGCAGCTTCAACGCGATACCACAGTTGATCAAGAATAGTGACTGGCGTATTGTGATGAGCCAGTTGCTCAGCTACCATTGACCAGATGTTTTCAATTGGTGAGAAATCTGGAGAATGTACTGGCCAGGGCAGCAGTCGAACAATTTCTGAATCCAGAAAGGCCCGTACAGGACCTGCAACATGCAGTCGTGCATTACCCTGCTGCAATGTAGGGTTTCACAGGGATCAAATGAAGGGTAGAGCTACAGGTAGTAACACATCTGAAATGTAACGTCCACTGTTCAAAGTGCCGTTAATGCAAACAAGAGGTGACCGAGACATGTAACGAATGGCACCCCATACCATCACACTGGGTGATACCCCAGTATGGCAGTGACGAATACATGCTTCCAAAGTGCGGTCACCGTCATGTCGCCAAACACAGATGCTCCTGTCTGTGATGCAGCATCAAGGGTAACCGCTGCCATGGCCTTCGAGCTGATAGTCCATGCTGCTGCAAACGTCATCGAACTGTTTGTGCAGATGATTGTTGTCTTGAAAACGTCCCCATCTGTTGACTCCATGTTGATTGAGACATGGCTGCATGATCCGTTACAGCCATGCAGATAAGATGCCTGACATCTCGAATGCTAGTGATAGGAGGCTGTTGGGATCCATCACGGCGTTCCATATTACCCTCCTGAACCCACCGATTCCGTATTCTGCTAACAGTAATTGGATCTCGACCAATGCGAGCAGTAATGTCGCGATACGATAAACCGCAATAGCGATAGGCTACAATCCAACCTTTATCAAAGTCGGAAACATGATGGTACGCATTTTGCCTCCTAACATGAGGCATCATAATAACGTTTCACCAGGCAACGCCGGTCAACTGCTGTTTGTGTATGAGAAATCGATTGGAAACTTTCCTCATATCAGCACTTTGTAGGTGTCGCCATCGGCGCCAAACATGTGTGAATGCTTTGAAACGCTAATCATTTGCATATCATAGCATCTTCTTCCTGTTGGTTACATTTCGCGTCTGACGTCTGTCATCTTCGTGGTGTAGGAATTTTAATGGCCATTAGTGTACCATTACATGTTACATTGTATATGTAACTATCTGTATGCTGATAACACTGTTCAGTATTTGTGTCATTTTTACTCGTCATTACATTATAATTGAAATTATACCTTAATTCCTTTGCTATGTCTAATATACACATACCACCAGTTTTATTCATATGAATTGCTACTAAATTTTCATTAAATATTGTCGTATGTTAGAAATCTGGCTTAGCTATTACTTTACCACACTTTTTATCAGCAGATACAATCTTCACATGGACATAATTTATATATTTTTCACTGTTTTACCACTTACACTGCAATTCTTTAGATTATAGAAATCTTTTTCAAATCCATTAATGGTTTCATTCTCATTTCTGTATTTTTATCTATATATGTTTTTGTAACCAATTAGGTTGATGAAATTTTAATATTACATGTATTTAAGTAAATTTAATCCTAATTTTATTCGTTGTTTAGAATTTCTTTAATGTAGCACATATTTATGTATATTGTTTAATGTAGTTAATAGTTTATTTTTATTTTTTGGTGCCAGTGATAGTCTTTATGATTAACATGTATTTCTTATGTATATTCCAAATCAATTTAAAACATGTATCCAATATCTCAATTATACACAATTTTTATAACACCAGTATCTAAATTATACCCACCATACAGAAAAATTGACTCATAGCCCAACCATAGATATTTTTTATCTAAAACGTCAGGTAGTTTGGTTCCTTATTTGGACTGTAATCTTACAAATATTTATTAATTGCTTCTACATATCTCTTAAAACATTGTGCTGTGCCACCTCTTATTCCTCTTTGTACCATAATATTGTATAATGTAATTGTGTAATAATTCATGTGGTAGTTTTGTCATTTGCAACATTGCATCCCATGCTATTCCAGGTGCAGTATAATACCAAGCTGGATCAAGATTATATGATTCGAAACATGTAGCTTTGAAAAATTTCATATACATCTGCTGATAGTAACACATCACCTTTCAGATATAAATCATGATATTCACCTGTATCTTTTATACCTGACACAATCCATATTAATTTTCCATGTTCATAGTTATCATAACCAATATCACATTCATTCAGTTTGCTATAGAATTCTTTTTTAGATGCTAAGTGTGTTTCATCAAATCGTTGCAACCATCCATATAATCATAAGGTTATACACCTATTCTAATAACCAGATCCATATTATAATCAATAAAGAATTGTTTAATATTAATCATTTGTTCTTTTGATATTTTTGATAATAATTTCTCTAATAATGATGGCATGAATATAAATGAATCAATAAATCTCATTTTAACCTATTTGTATACCAAAGCTTATATATTTTTATTCATTATTTGGAATCAAATCTACTTGCTTTTCATCATAACCAAGTTCCTTCAAAAACAAAAATGAATTATATATAATTTACTGTTGGGTAGTCATGATAATGCACCTTTGTATCATTTAGTGTATATGGTGACTCACATAGTGATTACTGTTTACATTTGGAGTGGACTGGTTATTGTTCACATGTTAATATTTTCATTGGTACAGTTTGTGGGTATATAGTTCCAATTTCTTCTGCTACTTTTTTCATACAGTCATGAAAGTTTTTAGCTGCAACTGTGTGTCTAAATATCACTGAATCTCTGTAACACTCATGAACATATTTTACATAGTAACACTTGGTTCATATTTTTGATATTTCATCATATATGATTAATTTGAATTTGAAGTAGTTGCATCCATTTTAAAAAGAAAACTTTCAAAATCAGCATAAATAACAAATGGAACAGTCCCATTGTATTCTGAATGTTTGTGAAACAAATCCCTTTGTATAACTAAAATGTTCAAGCTTTTGAACTGTATTTTTAGTAGAATTATGAGATCTGGTATTAGTGCAAATGATTTAATACCCTCTGTTCCTAATAGTTGCACTACCACTCATTACCTTTTTTAAATACATTATGCTCAAAAGTGTACTATCCTCGAAAAAATACAACATCCATTAATGAACGTTAATACCAAATTTATACCTGCTGGAAATCCTGAAAATTCCCTACTTATGCTAACACATCCTTTATAATTATAATTACGATCATCCAATGCAGCATCTGCTACTTCTAATATCTTCTTTATTTCCAAATTTATAATGCCATTTTATATTTTGCGTATTCCATTTATGCACATTTGCACTATAATTACCCGTTGAATCTTTCACACTGCTTCTAATCACATGAACGAAATTTAATTATCATACTACATCTCATAATTTATTCCAAGATTATATGATAACTGAAACAGCATTAATGCCTCTGTAAACTTATTGTGTATTTACATTAACTGGTATATCCAAATAACCAGTCTTTGAAATATTTCATTATCTCAAACTTATCATGTGCAACTATTAACTTCCAAAATAACAGCAATAGCAGTATCTTCATTTACATACAATAAAAATATTTTTATATACATGATTTTATAAACACAATGAACACAAATAATCTTGTATTTAACAATGAGAGTGTGTATGTTATTTTGGATAACAATAATTAACCACAGTTTAAACCTAAATATGTGGCTGAAATATTATAACATAAAGATACTGATAATGTTGACCAAAAAAAAGGAGATAATGATAAAATAAGACAAATTTATTTTCAACCCCATATTGCAACTATAGTTTAAAACAACAAGAAAATGCTGTATTCGAAAATGAATCTGGATTATATTCATGAATTCTATCTTCTAAAAAAATATGAGGCAAATCATTTTTAAAGCTGGAAACTGGAGAAGTGCTGCAATCAATTAGTTTTAAGATAATAAGAATAAATTACTATAATTATTTTTGTGTATAAATAGAGTACATTATAAATACCCTTAACAACAGACTATCAAACAGTGATAAGCAAGTGTTTGTTAGTATTGATTTAAGGAATCATCCATGGTTTAAAGCTAAAGATGTAGCTGAATTTTTAAAGTATAAAGAACTTGATGGAGGATATAAACATATTGAAGAAGATGACAAAAATGTATTAGAGAATTTATACTACTCCAATTTGGAGTTATTAAAAGGAAATTAGAAATCATCTATATTTACTTAATAATCTAGATTATATTCTCTTGTTTAATCATGTAAGAAAAATGAAGCTAAATAGTTTAAAAATTCAGTACTAGTGATATGTTGCCATCAATTAGAATGTATTGTGAATATAAACTTCAACAAACTGTAGATGAGTTAGAAAATGAACTAAATGATAAAGATAAAGAATGTTTCCAGCTGAAAATATTATATTGAAGGATGTAGAAATGAAAACAAATCACATTATATATATTTTCAAGTTGGGGGCGTAATAATTAAACTGCATTTTCAAAGTAGATTTTCAACATGTAGTAGTGGTAGACCAGATGATGATAAATTATTTAATATTTTTATTCAAGAGTGTTGTCTTTATAAAATAAATAATAGTTGAGTAGTAGATAGGTGTAAATAGAATGGATGAAATTAAAATATTATCACACACTTTAATGATACATCATATTATATCAGACTGTTTTGTATGGATACAAATAAATATAGTGATATAATAAATATCATAGACCTACAGATTATGAAGTCAAACTTTACTACCATTTAATTTGATCCTATTTTTATTGAACTAGAAGTTGTGCTACAGTTAAAGACTGGAAATAATATACATAACAAAAACAGGTGTATTAGATCAATCAACTAAAATGAAACTAGCTGCATTATTTGTAAAATATATGATGAATATCCTAAGAAGATAATGTGAACAGAAAATTGGCTAAACAGTTAATTGAGTCAAAAGGATATAACTTCAAAGCAAATGAAAATATATGGAATGAACAAATGAATGTCATAATAAATAAATACAGATATGTTTTCAGAACTTGATATTGAAGACATTAGAATATACTGGCTATAAAATATTTTTGGACATTAGTCCATTTTTTGTAGTATTCATATACAATGCATATTTTAACACCATTCAGTTCAAATAGATAATTTGCAGTCTCTTTAGTTAACTGACTTATGAATATAGACACATCGTCATCATCAGCATAACTAGTGGATAGAGAAACTGAAATGTCAGCTTTATAATTTATTTTATGTAATAAAATTATCTTTAGTTACCCACTATTACATGAATCATAAAGCCCTAATCACTTTACATATAATTTTTCTCTTTTTTCTCAATAATTACTGCCAAGTAGATCACATGCTAATTTGTTAATTAATGTGTGTATTATACCTTTTTTATATTTTTCACTTTTCCAAAATGTATATGGTAAATTATTCTGAGATCTAATTCAACACTGTATACCCTTTGGATTGTTCTAATGAGGTATTTATATGTACTATTAACATTTTAGTTTTCCAATTTTTCCATTGTGATAATTTTTATTACCAGCAATCTCTCACTATGAATGATCATTAACCTATCTATTAATGGCCTAACACCATTCAACTATACACATTCAACTGATTTTTCAGTATATGCTTCAGCTTTCTTCTCAACTTCTGATGAAGAATCTGTCATTGGTCTTAATTTTGGTAAACGAACATCAACAATTTCTTTTTCTCAAATTATTGTATTTAATATCCCTACTTGATTTATTCTATTTGTGTTTTTAGCAGTGTATAATGATCCCAAGCTCTATATTATATCAGCAAAATTTGAAAAATCACTAGATTTAAATTTTTCTGTATTCAAATCATTCATAGTACTATATTTTTCAGTTAAAAGATCCCTCAATCTCTTTGTTCCTGCATGTTCTTTTTCACCAATAATTAATTTATCTCCATCAAATTTAACTGGAAAATTACCAAAATACTTAAACATACTGACAGGTCTTTTCCAAAAACTGTACCTTCACTATTGTCCATATAATTTAACATTCTTTCAGTTATATATTATTTAAGACTTTTTGTCTCTTCTTCATATTTATTCATTGCAACCCAGAATTGTGATTCACTTAATTTATATACTGTACTACTGTTTCTACACAACATTTTTAACCCAAAATGTCACATCAAACATATTCTTGTATTGTGATAGCGAAACAATAATAATTCCTGTTGGTCAATAAGCATTAAAATGTTTAGAAAATTTTAATCACACAAAAAGCCTAATATTTACATTAATGTAGATGAATGTTAAAATGAACTGAGAGTGATGTTGAGTTGTATGTCGATTCAGTTAACAAATCATTGAAGCTAATGAAAAAACTAATGCTAATGATATTCCTAAAATTATTCCATTTGAATTAATTAATATTAAGTTTAAATAAGCTCTTGGAATTTATATAAAGCATACATATCATTTTCACTGCAAAACAAATATGATTGTATCATTTAAGCATAATCTAGAATTTTGTGCAACAGTGATTTATGAACCAAATCACCCTCTATTTGTTCCATTTAATGAGAAAATTCAGGATTTAGCAATAACTATAGCTAATGAATAAGATAAATTAATTGTTTTTACAGTGCAACTGTAACAGCTATGTAAGAAATGAAATAATGATTGTTCCCTATTAAATGAACAAAATTTAAACCATCAGTTTCATTCTTTTTTTGTGAATGGATAGATTAAAAATAATGTCCATCTTCTTAACAAGGATACAGAAATTATCTTTCATATTTACCCTTTGCCCCTGCTAGGTAGGCAACCAAACCCACAACCATGTATTCAAGGTAGAATTTTTAGGGGTGGTTTTACTATCCAAAAATGCAATCACAATTCGATTATCTGCAAAAATAAAAAAATTATAACAAAAAAAAGTTTCATGCACCTTAAGTCAGGCAACCAAACTTACACATGTAACTAGTGAGTTCATTGACTGAGACAAAGTGAGCTAAAGTGCTGCCATCTATGAGTAGCAGTATGAATCTAGGTGTGTTATTGCCATCTGGTAGCTAACTAGCTAATTAAACTGCATTTTCAGTTTTCACTTAATATATATGGTTTTCAACATTTATATGTGACATGTTTCCTGTGATGAAGTATGAAATCATGTTGCCATATTTTTTTTTTTACAGCTTCCAAGCATATTATACACTGCATATTTGAAACAACCATGTTATAAAATCTTTTTGCATGCACAGCATATGGTTTGTTGGGGATCCATTTCACATCCCCCATACAGTCCCAATCTCTCCTTATGCAATTTCCATATTTTTTGAGCGTTGAAGGAAGACATTCATGGTCGCTGATTTGCTTTGGACGAAAAGGTGCGTGGCTGTTACAATTATGGTTCCTCAGGCAACTACAAACATTTTTCCTTGAGCTTGCCTCACCGTTGGATAAATGTATTAACTCTAATTCCAGTTTCTTCTAAAAAAATGAACAGTTTACTTACTTTTTTTACACCTGTCACGTTTCCATTTGACTGACCCTTATATTTGCAAATGCTGTGCGCAGTGACATGGTATTTCTGTATGCGTTTTGTAATGGAGACCCTGCCGTTGCTTATAAAAATATAGTAGACGATTTCCTAAATGCAGAGTACTGAATTCCAGAGTCTTTACTCGAGGTTGCAGTAAAATTCAGGAGTGATGTGCAACCTGCAGCAGTCATGTTTTATCTCAACAGGCAAATGAACAAAGTGTGTGCGATGTAGCAGACTTTATTCAGTTGGTCGAACGTAGTTGTTCAGTTAGCACATGCAGAATTTCTGCTCGTATTGGTGTTCCACATAATGGAATACGGCAGGCAATACCTATACATGATGGATTCAACACCTTAGAGAAGGAGATGTAGGTAGACAATTGGAATTTTGCTGTTTCCTAGTTACAAATTGCCTAGTAATTCCACTGATACTACACTCCTGGAAATTGAAATAAGAACACCGTGAATTCATTGTCCCAGGAAGGGGAAACTTTATTGACACATTCCTGGGGTCACATACATCACATGATCACACTGACAGAACCACAGGCACATAGACACAGGCAACAGAGCATGCACAATGTCGGCACTAGTACAGTGTATATCCACATTTCGCAGCAATGCAGGCTGCTATTCTCCCATGGAGACGATCGTAGAGATGCTGGATGTAGTCCTGTGGAACGGCTTGCCATGCCATTTCCACCTGGCGCCTCAGTTGGACCAGCGTTCGTGCTGGACGTGCAGACCGCGTGAGACGACGCTTCATCCAGTCCCAAACATGCTCAATGGGGGACAGATCCGGAGATCTTGCTGGCCAGGGTAGTTGACTTACACCTTCTAGAGCACGTTGGGTGGCACGGGATACATGCGGACGTGCATTGTCCTGTTGGAACAGCAAGTTCCCTTGCCGGTCTAGGAATGGTAGAACGATGGGTTCGATGACGGTTTGGATGTACCGTGCACTATTCAGTGTCCCCTCGACGATCACCAGTGGTGTACGGCCAGTGTAGGAGATCGCTCCCCACACCATGATGCCGGGTGTTGGCCCTGTGTGCCTCGGTCGTATGCAGTCCTGATTGTGGCGCTCACCTGCACGGCGCCAAACACGCATACGACCATCACTGGCACCAAGGCAGAAGCGACTCTCATCGCTGAAGACGACACGTCTCCATTCGTCCCTCCATTCACGCCTGTCGCGACACCACTGGAGGCGGGCTGCACGATGTTGGGGCGTGAGCGGAAGACGGCCTAACGGTGTGCGGGACCGTAGCCCAGCTACATGGAGACGGTTGCGAATGGTCCTCGCCGATACCCCAGGAGCAACAGTGTCCCTAATTTGCTGGGAAGTGGCGGTGCGGTCCCCTACGGCACTGTGTAGGATCCTATGGTCTTGGCGTGCATCCGTGCGTCGCTGCGGTCCGGTCCCAGGTCGACGGGCACGTGCACCTTCCGCCGACCACTGGCGACAACATCGATGTACTGTGGAGACCTCACGCCCCACGTGTTGAGCAGTTCGGCGGTACGTCCACCCGGCCTCCCGCATGCCCACTATACGCCCTCGCTCAAAGTCCGTCAACTGCACATACGGTTCACGTCCACGCTGTCGCGGCATGCTACCAGTGTTAAAGACTGCGATGGAGCTCCGTATGCCACGGCAAACTGGCTGACACTGACGGCGGCGGTGCACAAATGCTGCGCAGCTAGCGCCATTCGACGGCCAACACCGCGGTTCCTGGTGTGTCCGCTGTGCCGTGCGTGTGATCATTGCTTGTACAGCCCTCTCGCAGTGTCCGGAGCAAGTATGGTGGATCTGACACACCGGTGTCAATGTGTTCTTTTTTCCATTTCCAGGAGTGTATTTACCAATGAAGCCATTTTCCCTTTAGACCAGTGGTCGTCAAACTGCGGTCCACGTGCTGCACGTGGCCCAAATCAAGTATTCATGCATCCCACTGTTCTCATCTGTGTTTTATAATAATATGCATCAAGCAATCAACAGACGTATTCCAAAACGTTAAATAAGGTTAATGTTAAGGTGTGTTAAAGTGGCCAAGGTGGGAAAAATGGTCATTGCATATTTTTTGTCTTGAACAGCGCCGCTGTCTGCCCAGATGTGGTTAGAGTAGTTCGAATGCGTATCGCCGCGTTGACAGTGAGATTAACGGAGGAAGCTTTTTCTGTTAATTTTTAGTTTTGTTTTCGAGTCGTCTGATGCAAAACAAGTCATTTGTGGCATACTTGTTACCTCATTTCTATGGAAAACAATACTTTCTTACATTATCACTCTTCAAACAACGCCATTTGGCTTACAGATGTAGCTCCTTGTTATTTATTATAGTTTAATAGTTTCTTCTGTGTATCACTAATGTCGACATTGCTTCCGATCTGGAAAAGTGACCAAACCACTTGTCGGGAAAAGTGGCTAAGTTGCACATTCCAATACGAGTTAGTTACTTCCAAAAAACATGCATAATAGACTGACTTCTAAACCCTTTTATATTCAAAGCTGTCACCCGCCCTTCATGACAGATTTGAATTAATTATTTAAAACTATTTCTGTTCTATTATATTTGGCTGTACAGTCACTTGATCTTCTTTTGGATAGTTGCAAGCGAAGATCCCTAGCCAAGGTAGCTGGAAATGAGAAAAACAAACATGGGATACTGCTACGATGGCACTGGTCACAGTACACGTTTAGGTATGGAAAACTGGTCATTACGTAAGCCTTCAGAAAAATATTTTCTTTTCTATTGCACTTAAAATGTTTGGTGTGATACATTATAACACGTAAATTCAAAATGTGTAAGCAGTATGCCCGTGTCTATAACCATGTATTGGTGAAAATTACATTTCTCTTTGGGCGATCACTTTACTCCTCCCTTCCTATGCAGCCCGAAGTGTCGTCCTACGATGTCAATGTCGCTCTTAAGCAAAACCGTTTGACGGCCACTCCGATCTATAGAGGTAATTAGTAACACTCGTAACTCACATCAGTGGTCCAACAAATGCCTTAGAGGAGAAAGAATTTCAGGAACGCTTCACTGTAAATATGTGATGTGCTATGACAATCAGTCAGGTGACAGAGTCTGTTGTGTTACCGCTTTGTCTAATAGACCCCTTTATCTGTATTTTCATGGGAGGAGCTACAAGAATGGCCATTTTTAGAATAGAGAAATCCTTCCGTACATCAGATAAAGATACGTTCAGATTTCAGAGTGTGAAGAATTCAATCTCAATTAAAGAGAGTAGCATTCGTCATCGAAGTTCAATAAAGAGAAAGAATTTATTAATATAATATTAATTAACTGCAGGGTGTTTACAGAAAGAACCCGGAACTACCTTCACTTATAAACGTAACAATGCCCACATAGTACTCGAGACAAACCTAATTGAAACCAGATGTTAATAGCAATTTAATTGTTAATTCCCACTGGAGTGTGTATCACAAAGATAAGGCCTTGCTGCGTGTTTATAGCCGTAAAAAATACGATAATATCTAGTGAGGTTAGTGCAGATTCGGAATGCGAAAAGATTTGGGTGGAGATAAGTATTAAAAATTCATCAACGATGGACGTAGGATGCTTTTATAGTTCCCGTGTCTCAGGAGCAGTAGTGACGAAACAAATGAGGGGAAACTTGGAAAATATTTCGCGTAAATTTGCTATTCATGTTATCGTGTTAAGAGGAGATTTCAAATTACCAACTATAGAGTGGAAGTCTTACGTTATTAAGGCTGGTAGATGGAACAGGCAAGCATGTGAAGGTTTTCTAAACGCCTCATTCGAAAATTACTTTGAGCAGGTAAACAGAGAACAGACACGTGAAGGCTTCATATTAGATCTCCTGGTCACCAACAGTCTAGAACGTTTTGACCCATTGTTGTACAAGGAGTCAGTGACAGTATGGTCGTTACAGCATCATTGAATATAATTCAAATTGGAATGTAAAGAACAGTAGGAAGATATTTCAACACAGTTAGAGTGACAAGAAACAGATTTCAGAGTGCCTGACTGGTAAACAAGAAAATTTCATCTACAGCGCTTATTATCTTATGCATAAATAGACAAAGTTCAAGAGTATTTTAAAATTCCCTGTTGACAGTTATGTGCTGAGAAAAGTTGTGAGGTATAGGAAAAACCCGCCACGGTTCAACAGCCACATTAGAAAGCTGCTACGAAAGCAAAAGGCCTCGCTGCAAATTTAAACATAGCTAAACCTTCAGATACAAACGAAAACTGAACTAAGCAAAAAATAACACCAAGAGAGCTATGCCTTCAGCGTTCAAGGAATTTGAAAGTAAAATCCAAAGAAGTTTTCCTCTTATCTTAAGTCATTAGAGAGATCGAAGCTACGTATCCAGGAAATAATTTTTACCCGTTGCTCCAGTGAGGTAAGCAACCAAACTTGCATCCTAGTTTTGCGGGTAGCATTTCTTCAGGAGTGGTAGTGGTATCGAAAAATTCAATCAGAACGAAATTATCATTCAAAATAAGAAATTTACAACAAAAATGAATTTCATGCTGCTAAAACTAGGCAACCCAACTTACATGTCTAACTCGTGGGATCTTTGAGTGAGACAATGTGAGCTAAAGTGACGCCATCTATAAAAAGTAGTATGAATCAACATGTGTTAGATCCATCTAGTAGCTACGTAGCTAATGAAACTGAAACTATATTTCCAGTTTTCACTAAATGTATATAGTTTTCAACATTTATACGTAATGTGTTTCCTGTGATGAAGTTTGAAAACATATTACCATATACTTTCTTTTATTATTTTTAGTATTAAATTTCCTCAGACCATCTGTGTTTTCCATAACTAAGTTTATATACAGGGTGATAATAATTAAAGTTAAACTTCCAAAACGCTGTAGAAATAACACCACTGGTCAGAATGACGTCAAATTGCAACAGAATATTGTCAGAGCAGGGGGAATCGTATGGGAAAAGAAAAATATTGTGTGAAAATTGGTGAATAGATGGCGCTGTATGTTTCAGAATACGTAAATGAAAATGCCCACCATGCGCACGACCCATTCAAGTTGGTATAAACACGCCCGTTACAAGGCTTTTCCTCCTTCCACGTCTGCGACGTTCGTCATGACTGCCTCAATGCAGGAACGCGCTCTCCTTGTAAAGCTGTATTACAAGAATGGTGACTGTGCACACGTCGCTCTGCAGAAGTTGCGGGCACTGAAGGGTTTGCAAAAAGGTGTTGGTCCGATGACTGCCGTGGGTCTGGAGAAAATGATTCGAAAATTTGAAAAGACGGGTTCTTTTGGTGTACAACCTTGTAGAGGGAGGATACGAATTGATTCGACGTCTGTGAACGCAGTGGCCACAGCAATGCAGGAGGAGACGAGTGGGGTTGTGCAAACGTGTAGTGCACGGAGAGTTGCCCGAACATTGGACACACCCGTCAGCATGGTGCGTAAAATCGTACGAAACATCCTTCTTTGCTATCCATCCCCAATTACCCACGTGCACGAGGTGTTCTATGTTGACCTGCCAGAAAGAGAGACCTTTAATTTAGAATTTCTTGCTCGCATGGAAGTACCCGACTTGAGAGAAAATCCAAAGAAGTCAGTAGACCCGTTGCCCCTGTGAGGTAGGCAACCAAACTTACATCCTGGAGTTGCTGGTAGCATTTCTTCAGGGGTAGTAGTGATATAAAATAATTGAAATATAACTCAATTCTCTCTCAAAATAAGAAAGCTACAACAAAAATGAATTTCATGCAGCTAAGACTATGCAACCCAACTTACACATGTTGATTCGTAGTACTTTGTATAGATGGCACCACTTTAGTTCAGAATGCGGCAAATGTGCCTCAACTTGACGGCCACTAGTCTGGAGGGAAAGGGGCTTCATCAGTAAATACTATCAATGGATTTACTCGGCGATTTATAATTATGAAACAGCGAAATTCCAGTCGTCTATCTTCATTTCCTTCTCTAAGGTGTAGAATCCATTGTGTATAGGTAATGGACGCCATATTCTATTATGTGGGACACCAATACATGCACAAATTCTGCGTGTGCTCTATGAACGACTACGTTCGAACAACTGAATAATGTCTGCTACATCATACACACACTGTTCATTTGGCTGTTGAGATAAAACATGGCAGTTTCCACATTCCACAGGGCATTCGTGGCCGTTGATTTGCTTCGAATGAAGAGGTGCGTGGCTGTATACAATCATAGTTCCACAGGCAACCGCAAACATTTTTCCTTGAAGCATTGACCGTCTTGTCTCACAGTGAGATAAATGTATTAACAGCAATAGCGGTTGCTTTTAAAATAATGAAGAGTTTACTTACTTTTTTTTACGTCTGTCATATTTACATTTGACTGCTCCTAATATTTACAAACGCTGGGCACAGTGACATGGTATTTCTGCACGCGTTTTGTAATGGAAACGCTGCTGTTGCTTCTAAGGAATATGGTAGACGATTTCCTAAATGAAGAGTACCAGATTCCAGAGTCTTCACTCGAGCTTGCAGTAAAATGCACGAGAAAAGTGCAAATAACAGCAGTCATGTTTTATTTCAACGGGCAAATGCACAGTGTGTGTATGATGCAGCAAACATTATTCAGTTGGTCGAACGCAGTCGTTCAGAGAGCACACGCAGAATTTTTGCACGTATTGGTGTTCCACATAATAGAATATGGAGGCCATTACCTATACATGATTGATTCAACATGTTAGAGAAAGATATGAAGATAGACGATTTGAATATTTCTGTTTAATAATTAAAAATCGCCTAGTAATTCCAGTGATACTGTTTACTGATGAAGCCCCTTTCCCTCTAGAACAGTGGTCGTCAAATTGAGGCCCATGTGCCGCATGTGGCCCGAATCAAGTATCATGCGCACAGCGGATCTCAGTCGTTTTTCATAATAATATGCATCAAGCAACAGGCAGCCGAATACACAAATGTTAACTAAGGTTCAGATCTTCTTAAGAATATAATTTTCTTGCGTGAAGAAACCTAGGAAATAGCGTCAGGAAGTGAAAAAGACAAACATGGGATACTGTTGCAATGGCAGTGGCCACAGCACCCGATTAGGAACGGAGAAACAGTCACTAAGTAAGCCTTCAGAAAGTGAATGTTGGTCCATTATTTTCTATTGTTTTTCAATTAAATATATTTGGTGTGGTACCTAGTAACATGTATATTCAAAATGCATAAGTGGTAAGCTTCTATCAGTATCCAAGGTTTGGTGTGATGGTATTCTTTTTAGCGACCGCTTGACTCGGACAACTGCTCTAGACGTAATCAGTAACACTCGTAACTCACATCGGTGGTCCAACGAATGTCTTTGAGGAGGCAAAATTTCAGTAAAGGTTCTTTGTTGACTGAGCTTGTTCTGTTACCACACTGTCTGATAGAACCCGTTGTCTATATTTCTTGAAACTAACTTGCTGCAATTTTGGATATAAGATGCTTTTATAGATCCCGAGACACAGGAGCAAGCAGTAGTGACGCAAAATACGAGGGGAAACTTGGAAAATACTTCGAGTAAATTTGCTGGTTATGGTACACTATTAGAAAGAGATTACAACCTACCAGCTATATACTGGAAGCCTCAAGTGATGAAAGCGGGTAATAAGAACAGACAAGCGTGTGAAAGTTTTCTAAACGCATAATCCGAAAATTACTTTGAGCAGCTGAACAGAGAACGGACTCGTGAAGACCACTTCTTACATCTCGTGGTTTCGAATAAGCTTGAACTTTTCGACTCACGGTTGAACAAGGAGTCAGTGACAGTGAGTTCGTTACATCATCACTGAATACAGTACCAAATAGGAATATAAAGAAAGGTAGGAAAATATTACTACTAAGCAATAGAGATAAGAAACAGATTTCAGAGTATATGACCAGTAAACACGGAAATTTCAGCTCCAGCACTCACAATTCCAAGACTATTTTACAATACGCTAAAGGTAATTATGTGCTGAGCAAAGTGGTGAGGTATGCGAAAGACACGCCGTGGTTCGACAGTCACGTTAGACAGCCGCAAGAAAAGCAAGGAGCTTCCTGCAAACTTATATTTAGCTAAACACTCGCATACAAGCAATAACTGAACAAAGCCTAAAACAGCCCAGGGAGAGCCATGCGTGAAGCGTTCAAGGAATTCGAAAGTAAATTTCTATCTAGCGATTTGACACAAAATCCAAAGAAGTTTTCCTCTTATCTTCAATCAGTAAATGCATCGAAGCCATGTATCCAGCCAATAAATTTTACCCATTGTCCCTGTGAGGTAGGGTAGCATTTTGGAGGGGTACTAATGGTATCGAGAAATTCAACCACAATTCAATTATCTTTCAAAATAAGAAAGCTACAACAAAAATGAATCTAATGCAGCTAAATCCAGACACCCTAACTTACGTGTCAACCCTGTGAAATCTTTGATTGAGTCAATGTGAGCTAAAGTGATGCCATCTATGAACAGTAGTTTAAATCTACATGTGTTACTGCCATCTTGTAGCTAATTAGGTAATGAAGCCAAAACTATACTTCCAGATTTTTCTTAATGTGCATAGCTTTCAATATTTATTAATAACGTGTCTCTTCTGATGGAATTATGAAAAACATGTTTCCATATATTTTCTTTTATTATTTATACTATTATAGCATATTCTTAAATGTTTTCAAACCAACTTTGTTTCTCATAATTAACGATATATACAACGTGCTAGAATACTCTTCACCCTTCATAGTGAAGCTAGAATACTCTTCATCTCCTGTGTAAGCGAAACTCGGTTGGCAATGTCTTGCTCAGATCTTACCAAACCGGTTCTGCATACGCAGCAGATATCACGTTGGAGACCCGTTATATAACCCCGTACAGTCCCAATCCATATCTAACGCAGTTTCCACATTTTTCGAGTCTCGAGGGAAGACATTCATGGCTGTTTATTTGCATCAGATGAAGAGGTGCATGACTGTGTACAATCATGGTTCCTCAGACAATTGCAAATATTTTTCCTTGAAGCACTGACAGTCTTGTCACACTGTGGGATAAATGTATTAACAGTAATACCGGTTTCTTTTAAAAATAATGTATAGCCTACTTTTTTTTTTTTACAAGTGTCACATTTCCATTTGACTGCCGGGTGGGGTAGCCGCGTGGTCTAGGGCGCCTTGTCACGGTCTGTGTGTCTCGCCCCGTCGGAGGTTCAAAAATGGTTCAAATGGCTCTGAGCACTGTGGGACTTAACATCTTTGGTCATCAGTCCCCTAGGACTTAGAACTACTTAAACCTAACTAACCTAAGGACAGCACACAACACCCAGTCATCACGAGGCAGAGAAAGTCGGAGGTTCGTGTCCTCCCTCGGGCATAGGTGTATGTGGTGTCCATAGCGTAAGTTGGTTTAAGTTAGATTAAGTAGTGTGTAGGTTTAGGGATAGATAACCTCAGCAGTTTGGTCCCATAAGACCTTACCCCAAATTTCCAAATTTCTTTTTCCATGTGACTGCCCCTTATACACTCCTGGAAATGGAAAAAAGAACACATTGACACCGGTGTGTCAGACCCACCATACTTACTCCGGACACTGCGAGAGGGCTGTACAAGCAATGATCACACGCACGGCACAGCGGACACACCAGGAACCGCGGTGTTGGCCGTCGAATGGCGCTAGCTGCGCAGCATTTGTGCACCGCCGCCGTCAGTGTCAGCCAGTTTGCCGTGGCATACGGAGCTCCATCGCAGTCTTTAACACTGGTAGCATGCCGCGACAGCGTGGACGTGAACCGTATGTGCAGTTGACGGACTTTGAGCGAGGGCGTATAGTGGGCATGCGGGAGGCCGGGTGGACGTACCGCCGAATTGCTCAACACGTGGGGCGTGAGGTCTCCACAGTACATCGATATTGTCGCCAGTGGTCGGCGGAAGGTGCACGTGCCCGTCGACCTGGGACCGGACCGCAGCGACGCACGGATGTGCGTAGGATCCTACGCAGTGCCGTAGGGGACCGCACCGCCACTTCCCAG
Organism: Schistocerca nitens; assembly: GCF_023898315.1. Classification (NCBI taxonomy): domain Eukaryota; kingdom Metazoa; phylum Arthropoda; class Insecta; order Orthoptera; family Acrididae; genus Schistocerca; species Schistocerca nitens. The sequence continues at coordinate 560,998,834 of NC_064616.1, forward strand.
CAAATTAGGGACACTGTTGCTCCTGGGGTATCGGCGAGGACCATTCGCAACCGTCTCCATGAAGCTGGGCTACGGTCCCGCACACCGTTAGGCCGTCTTCCGCTCACGCCCCAACATCGTGCAGCCCGCCTCCAGTGGTGTCGCGACAGGCGTGAATGGAGGGACGAATGGAGACGTGTCGTCTTCTGCGATGAGAGTCGCTTCTGCCTTGGTGCCAATGATGGTCGTATGCGCGTTTGGCGCCGTGCAGGTGAGCGCCACAATCAGGACTGCATACGACCGAGGTACACAGGGCCAACACCCGGCATCATGGTGTGGGGAGCGATCTCCTACACTGGCCGTACACCACTGGTGATCGTCGAGGGGACACTGAATAGTGCACGGTACATCCAAACCGTCATCGAACCCATCGTTCTACCATTCCTAGACCGGCAAGGGAACTTGCTGTTCCAACAGGACAATGCACGTCCGCATGTATCCCGTGCCACCCAACGTGCTCTAGAAGGTGTAAGTCAACTACCCTGGCCAGCAAGATCTCCGGATCTGTCCCCCATTGAGCATGTTTGGGACTGGATGAAGCGTCGTCTCACGCGGTCTGCACGTCCAGCACGAACGCTGGTCCAACTGAGGCGCCAGGTGGAAATGGCATGGCAAGCCGTTCCACAGGACTACATCCAGCATCTCTACGATCGTCTCCATGGGAGAATAGCAGCCTGCATTGCTGCGAAAGGTGGATATACACTGTACTAGTGCCGACATTGTGCATGCTCTGTTGCCTGTGTCTATGTGCCTGTGGTTCTGTCAGTGTGATCATGTGATGTATCTGACCCCAGGAATGTGTCAATAAAGTTTCCCCTTCCTGGGACAATGAATTCACGGTGTTCTTATTTCAATTTCCAGGAGTATATATACAACTGCTGAGCATGCCGACATGGTATTTCTGCATGAGTTATCTAATGGAAACGCTGCTGTTGTATATATACAGAATATAGTACACGGCTTCCTAAAAGCAGAATCCTGGATTCCAGAATATTTACTGCTCTAGGCATAATCAGTAACACCCATACGTCACATCGGTGATCCAACGAATGCTTTTGATGAAGCTGAATTTCATGAATGTTTCTCTGTAAAGATGTGATGTGGTATGATAGACAAACAGTTGTCTGATCTTGTTCTGTTAGCACAGCCTCTGATAGAGCCCATTATCTAGATTTCTTGAAAACTAACTTGCTGCAATATTGGAAAGTGTTTCCTGGGGTACAAGCATGGACACGCTAAGAATAGAGAAGTCCCTCCGCACGCCTGATAAAGATACTTTCTGATTTCAGAGTGCGCAAAATACTATTCCCATTAATTAAAGAGAACAGCATTCGACATGGAAGACCAGGAAAGAGAGAGAAATTGTTAATATAATATTAATTCACTGGTGGGTGTTTGTGGATAGGTCCTGGAACTAGCCACGCTAATATACATAGTAATGCCGACTTATTACTCGGGTCAAAACTGGGTGAAACCAGATGTCAATAGCAATTACATTGTTAATTCCGACTGGAATGTGTATCGCAAAGATAAGTTGAGCGCCGGTGATTAGGAAGCATATTTGTAGCCGTATAAAATACGATAATATCTAGTGAGCTTAGTATAGATTCCGAATGTGAAATAATTTTGGTGGAAATAAGTGCTAAAGTTTCATCAATTATGGACATAGGATACTTTTATAGATCCCGTGCCTCAGGAGCAGTAGTGACGCAAAATACGAGGGGAAACTTGGAAGCTACTTCGAGTAACTTTGCTGGTCATGATACAGTATTAAATAGAGATTTCAACTTACCAGCTATATACTGGAAGCCTCATGTGATGAAGGCGGGTAATAGGAACAGACAAGCGTGAGAAAGTTTTCTAAACGCATAATCCGAAAATTTCTTTGAGCAGCTGGACAGAGAACGGACTCGTGGAGGCTACTTCTTACATCTCCCGGTTACCAACAAATTTGATCTTTTCGGCTGAGTTAGCGTTGAACAAGGAGTCAGTGACAGTGAGTTCATTATAACATCACTGGATACGGTTCTAAATAGGAATATAAATAAAGGTAGGGAGATATTACTACTTAGCAAGAGCGACCAGAAACAGATTTCAGAGTGCCTGACTGGTAAACAGGAAATTTATCTCCAGCTCTTACAATGCTGAGCATCAATGAACAAATTTCCAGAGTATTTTACAATACGCTGTAGACAGTTGTATCCTGAACGGTGAGGTATGTGAGAGACACGCCGTGGTTTGACAGTCATGTTAGATAGCCACTAGAAGAGCAAGGAGCTTCGCTGCAAACTTATACTTTGCTTAAGTCTCACATAACAAGCAGTAACTGAACGAAGCCGAAAACAGTTCAAGGAGAGCCAATGCGTGAAGCATTGAAGAAATTCCGCACGAAATCCAAAGAAGTTTTCCTCTTATCTTATGTCAGTAAATGTATCGAAGCCATGTATCCAACCAACAAATTTTACCCTTTGCCCCTTTGAGGTAGGGAAGCATTTTGTAGAGGTACTAATGCTACCCAAAAATTCAATCAGAATTCAATTATCTTTTTAAAAAAAAGTTACAATAGAAATTAATTACATGCCGCTAAAACCAGGCACCCCAACTTACATTTCCAAGTTGTGATATCTTTGACTGAGACTACGCAAGCTAAAGTGATGCCATCTATGAACAGTAGTTTGAATATACATGCGTTACTGCCATCTTGTAGCTAACTAGCTAATAAAACCGAAACTATACTTTCAGTTTTCTCTTAAAGTACATAGCTTTCAATATTTATTTCGATGTGATGGAATTATGAAAAACATGTTTCCGTATTTTTTCTTTTATTATTTATACTATTATAGCATACTCTTAAATGGCCTCAAACCAACTTTGTTTCTCATAATTAACTATATATTCAACGTGATAGAATACTCTTCATTGTGACATCTGCTGTGTATGCGAAACTCGTTTGGTAATGTCTTGCTCAGATCGTACCAAACCGATTTTGCATACGCAGCAGATCTGACGTTGGAGACCCGTTACCCAAACCCTGTACAGTCCCAATCCGTATCTATGCAGTTTCCACGTTTAGAGGGTCTGTCGAGAAGACATTCATGGCTGTTTATTTGCTTCAGATGAAGAGGTGCGTAGCTGTGTACAATCATGGTTCCTCAGACATTTGCAAATATTTTTCCTTGAGGCACTGACGGTCTTGTCGCACTGTAGGACAAATGTATTAGCTGTCATACCGGTTAGTTTTAAAACAACGAACAGTTTACTTTTTTTAAAAGTCTCACATTACCATTTCATTGCCTCTTATATATACAGATACTGAGCATGTGCAAATGGTATTTCTGTAGGCGTTCTGTAATGGAAACTCTGCTGTTGAAAAAAATATAAAGAATATAGTACACGGTTTCCTAAAAGCAGGATACTGGATTCCAGAGTCCTTACTCAAGCTTGCAGTAAAATGCAGGAGTGAAGTGCGCCCCACATCAGTCATCCTTTATCTCAACGGGCAAACGAACAGAGTGTGTATGATGCAGAATACGTTATTCAGTTGGTCAAATGTAGTCTTTCAGCGAGCACACGCAAATTTTCTACACATATTAGTGTTCCACATAATAGAATTTGCAGTCATTACCTGTAAGTGATGGATTTAAGACCTTAGAGAGGAAGATGAAGGTAGAACATCGGATGTTTGCTCTTTCCTAATTACAATTCGCCTAGTTTTTCCATTGATACTGCTTACTGATGAAGCCTCTTTCCATCAAGACCAGTGGCCGTTAAGCTGTGGCACATGTGCCACATTTGGCCTGGATCAAGTATTCATGCATCCAGGGATTCTCAGCGGTTTTTCGTAATAATATGCCTCAAGCAACTAACATTTGTGCTTCATTTTATTTCAGATTGATGAATTTGGCCAAGCTAATAAAGTCTGCCGATTAAGTCAGGGGTGGGGGTGGTATATAGTGCAGCCTCTGCAGGGTAAATAGAAGTGAAAGGGATAATATTTCATTGTTTTTCTACCAATGCTGGGAACTCACATGCGTAACTAGCACTGATCAGCTGATGTGGTATTAATGTCAAGCGAAAGTAGCATGGATTCGTAAATGTGCATATAGAAATGTTCATCTTCAAATGTGGTACATGTTTGTAGCACGTAATATGCAGGGAAATGAAGGCTTTTGTAGTACAGTAGAATGAGTGGAAGAAAAATTATATCCAAAAGATTTAGGCCGGCCGTTGTGGCCGAGCGGTCCTAGGCGCTTCAGTCCGGAACCGCGCTGCTGCTACGGTCGCAGGTTCGAATCCTGCCTCGGGCATGGATGAGTGTGATGACCTTAGGTTAGATAGGTTTAAGTAGTTCTAAGTCTGGGGGACTAATGACTTCAAATGTTAAGTCCCATAGTGCTTAGAGCCATTGGAACCATTTTTTAACCAAAAGCTTTAGTAAACGTTTGTGATTGTGTCTCATATTGCAATTACTGTTATTAACTAACATAACATATTAATCTGTTTACGTTACCAATTAATAGTGAGACCGATAGAGGAAAGTGTGGTAAAGTGGGCAGGATGGGAAAAGTAGTCATTACATATTTTTTGCTCTAAAGAGCGCTGCTGCCTGCCGAGAGACGGTTAGACTACCTCGAATATATGTCACCGTGTTGTCAATGAGACTGACTGAGAAAGCATGTTACGTAGTTTTTTGTTTTTGTTTTTGAGTCATCTGATGAGAGACATGTCATTTATACTTTTCCTGTTACGTCAATTGTATGGAAAACAATAATTTCTTATAATATCAATGTTTAAACATCTGTTGGCCTACAGATATAGTTCCTTATATTTATTTCAGTTTGATAGTTTCTTCCATGTATCATTAATGTCGACAGGGCTTCCGATCAAGAAATGTGGCTACACTACTCGTCGTGAAAAGTGGCTAATGAGCATATCCCAAATAGGGATAGTTATTTCCATGAAACATGCATAATAAAATAAATAAAACTGACTTGTAAACGATTTGTATACAAGGCTATCATCCACCCTTTGTGCCAGGTTTTAATTAATTGGATTATATTATTTAAAATCGGTTCTCTTCTGTCATATTTGTGCTGAAGCTGCTTCATATTCTTTTTATAATGATGCGTTAAGAACCCTGGGAAATGGTACAGGAAGTGAGAAAAAGAATCATGGGATACTTTTGCGATGGCACTGGCCACAGTACACAATTAGCTACGGAAAAATGGTCACTATATAAGCCTTCAGAAAAGTTAATGTGGGTCCAATATTTTCGTTCTTTTTCATTTAAAAATATTTGATGTGAGACCTTGTAATATGTACATTCAAAATGTGTCAGTGGCAAGTTTCTATCAATGTCCATGGCTTGGTGAGAACTTAATTTCCCTTTGTGTGACCATTTTACTCCGAGCACTGCTGTAGACGTAACCAGTAACACTCATACGTCACATCGGCGGTCCAGCGAATGCCTTCGAGGAGGCTGAATGTCATGAACGCTTTTCTGTTAGATGTGATGTGGTATGAAAGACAAACAATTGTCTGAGCTTGTTCTGTTACCACACCATCTGATGGAGCTCGTTATCTAGATTTCTAGAAAACTAACTTGCTGCAATATTGTAAAGAATTTGCTGGGGTACAAGAATGGACACCATTAGAGTACAGAAGTCCCTCCTCACGCTCGCTATAGATAAATTCTGATTTCAGAGGGTGAAAAATACTATTCCCATTAATTAAAGAGAACAGCATTCGACACGGAAGACCAGGAAATAGAAATAAATTGTTAATATAATATTAATTAACTGCAGGGTGTTTGCAGAAACGTCCTGGAACTAGCCACGCTAATAAACATAGTAATGCCGACTGAGTACTCGGGTCAAACCTGGCTGAAGCCAGATGTTAATAGCAATTGAATTGTTAATTCTGACTGGAATGTATATCACAAAGATAAGTTGAACGTCGGTTATTAGGAAGCATATTTATAGCAGTAAAAAATACGATAATATCTAGTGAGGTTAGTTGTTGCTGTTGTGGTCTTCAGTCCTGAGACTGGTTTGATGCAGCTCTCCATGCTACTCTATCCTGTGCAAGCTTCTTCATCTCCCAGTACCTACTGCAACCTACATCCTTCTGAATCTGCTTAGTGTATTCATCTCTTGGTCTCCCTCTACGATTTTTACCCTCCACGCTGCCCTCCAATGCTAAATTTGTGATCCCTTGATGCCTCAAAACATGTCCTACCAACCGATCCCTTCTTCTAGTCGAGTTGTGCCACAAAATTCTCTTCTCCCCAATCCTATTCAATACCTCCTCATTAGGTACGTGATCTACCCACCTTATCTTCAGCATTCTTCTGTAGCACCACATTTCGAAAGCTTCTATTCTCTTCGTGTCCAAACTGGTTATCGTCCATGCTTCACTTCCATACATCGCTACACTCCATACAAATACTTTCAGAAACGACTTCCTGACACTTACTACTCCTTTACTACTTTAAGTGTCACATTTCCTAATCTAATTCCCTCAGCATCACCCGATTTAATTTGACTACATTCCATTATCCTCGTTTTGCTTTTGTTGATGTTCATCTTATATCCTCCTTTCAAGACACTGTCCATTCCGTTCAACTGCTCCTCCAAGTCCTTTGCTATCTCTGACAGAATTACAATGTCATCGGCGAACCTCAAAGTTTTTATTTCTTCTCCCTGGATTTTAATTCCTACTCCAAATTTTTCTTTTGTTTCCTTTACTGCTTGCTCGATATTCAGATTGAATAACATCGGGGAGAGGCTACAACCCTGTCTCACTCCCTTCCCAACTGCTGCTCCCTTTCATGCCCCTCGACTCTTATAACTGCCATCTGGTTTCTGTACAAATTGTAAATAGCCTTTCGCTCCCTGTATTTTACCCCTGCCACCTTTAGAATGTGAAAGAGAGTATTCCAGTCAACATTGCCAAAACTTTCTCTAAGTCTACAAATGCTAGAAACGTAGGTTTGCCTTTTCTTAATCTTTCTTCTAAGGTAAGTCGTAAGGTTAGTATTGCCTCACGGGTTCCAACATTTCTACGGAATCCAAACTGATCTTCCCCGAGGTCCGCTTCTATCAGTTTTTCCATTCGTCTGTAAAGAATTCGCGTTAGTATTTTGCAGCTGTGACTTATTAAACTGATAGTTCGGTAATTTTCACATCTGTCAACACCTGCTTTCTTTGAGATTGGAATTATTATATTCTTCTTGAAGTCTGAGGGTATTTCACCTGTCTCATACATCTTGCTCACCAGATGGTAGAGTTTTGTCAGGACTGGGTCTCCCAAGGCCGTCAGTAGTTCTAATGGAATGTTGTCTACTCCCGGGGCCTTGTTTGGACTCAGGTCTTTCAGTGCTCTGTCAAACTCTTAACGCAGTATCGTATCTCCCAATTCATCTTCATCTACATCCTCTTCCATTTCCATAATATTGTCCTCAAGTACATCGCCCTTGTATAAACCCTCTATATACTACTTCCACCTTTCTGCCTTCCCTTCTTTGCTTAGAACTGGTTTGCCATCTGAGCTCTTGATATTCATACAAGTGGTTCTCTTCTCTCCAAAGGTCTCTTTAATTTTCCTGTAGGCAGTATCTATCTTACCCCTAGTGAGACAAGCCTCTACATCCTTACATTTGTCCTCTAGCCATCCCTGCTTAGCCATTTTGCACTTCCTGTCGATCTCAGTTTTGAGAAGTTTGTATTCCTTTTTGCCTGCTTCATTTACTGCATTTTTATATTTTCTCCTTTCATCAATTAAATCCAATATTTCTTCTGTTACCCAAGGATTTCTATTAGCCCTCGTCTTTTTACCTACTTGATCGTCTGCTGCTTTCACTACTTCATGCGTCAGAGCTATCCATTCTTCTTCTACTGTATTTCTTTCCCCCATTCCTGTCAATTGTTCCCTTATGCTGTCCCTGAAACTCTCTACAACCTCTGGTTCTTTCAGTTTATCCAGGTCCCATCTCCTTAAATTCCCACCTTTTTGCAGTTTCTTCAGTTTCAATCTGCAGTTCATAACCGAGAGATTGTGGTCAGAATCCATATCTGCCCCTGGAAATGTCTTACAATTTAAAACCTGGTTCCTAAATCTCTGTCTTACCATTATATAATCTATCTGATACCTTTTAGTATCTCCAGGATTCTTCCAGGTATACAACCTTCTTTTATGATTCTTGAACCAAGTGTTAGCTATGATTAAGTTATGCTCTGTGCAAAATTCTACAAGGCGGCTTCCTCTTTCATTTCTTCCCCCCAATCCATATTCACCTACTATGTTTCCTTCTCTCCCTTTTCCTACTGACGAATTCCAGTCACCCATGACTATTAAATTTTCGTCTCCCTTCACTACCTGATTAATTTCTTTTATCTCGTCATACATTTCGTCAATTTCTTCATCATCTGCAGAGCTAGTTGGCATATAAACTTGTACTACTGTATTAGGCATGGGCTTTGTGTCTATCTTGGCCACAATAATGCGTTCACTATGCTGTTTGTAGTAGCTAACCCGTACTCCTATTTTTTTATTCATTATTAAACCTACTCCTGCATTACCCCTATTTGATTTTGTATTTATAACCCTGTAATCACCTAACCAAAAGTCTTGTTCCTCCTACCACCGAACTTCACTAATTCCCACTATATCTAAGTTTAACCTATCCATTTCCCTTTTTAAATTTTCTAACCTATCTGCCCGATTAAGGGATCTGACATTCCACGCTCCGATCCGTAGAACGCCAGTTTTCTTTCTCCTGATAACGACGTCCACGTGAGTAGTCCCCGCCCGGAGATCCGAATGGGGGACTATTTTACCTCCGGAATATTTTACCCAAGAGGACGCCATCATCATTTAATCATACAGTAAAGCTGCATGTCCTCGGGAAAAATTACGGCTGTAGTTTCCCCTTGCTTTCAGCCGTTCGCAGTACCAGCACAGCAAGGCCGTTTTGGTTAATGTTACAAGGCCAGATCAGTCAATCATCCAGACTGTTGCCCCTGCAACTACTGAAAAGGCTGCTGCCCCTCTTCGGGAACCACATGTTTGTCTGGCCTCTCAACAGATACCCCTCCGTTGTGGTTGCACCTACGGTACGGCCATCAGTATCGCTGAGGCACGCAAGCCTCCCCACCGACGGCAAGGTCCATGGTTCATTGGGGGGGGGGGGAGGGGGGGAGGTTAGTGCAGATTCTGAATACGAAATAATTTGGGAGTAAATAAGTGCTAAAGATTCATCAATGATGGACATAGGATACTTTTATAAATCCCGTGCCTCAGGAGCAGTAGTGACGCAAAATACGAGGGGAAACTTGGAAAATGCTTCGAGTAACTGCTGGTCATGATACGGTATTAAATAGAGATTTCAACTTACCAGCTATATACTGGAAGCCTCAAGTGATGGAGGAGGGTAATAGGAACAGACAAGCGTGTGAAAGTTTTCTAAGCGCATAATCCGCAATTACTTTGTGCAACTGAACAGAGAACCTACTTGTGAAGGCTACTTCTTACATCTCCTGGTTACCAACAAGCTCGATCATTACGACTCAGTTAGCGTTGAACAAGGGGTCAGTGACAGTAAGTTCGTTACATCATCACTGAATACAGTTCTAAATAGGAATATAAATATAGGTATCAAGATGCTATTAGTTAGCAAGAGCGACAAGGAACAGATTTCAGAGTACTTGACTGGTAAACATGGAAATTTCATCTCCAGCACTTAACAATGTTGAGCATCAATGTACAAATTCCAAGAGTATTTTACAATACGCTGTAGACATTTGTGTGCTGAACTGAGTGGTGAGGTATGCGTGAGACACGCCGTGGTTCGACAGTCATGTTAGACAGCCACTAGAAAAGCAAGGAGCTCCGCTGCAAACTTGCACTTAGCTAACTCTGACATACAAGCAATAACTGAACGAAGCCGTAAACAGCTCAAGGAGAGCCATGCGTGAAGCGTTCAAAGAATTCGAAATTACATTTCTATCTAGCGATCCGACACGAAATCCAAAGAAGTTTTCCTCTTATCTTCAATCAGTAAATGCATCGAAGCCATGTATCCAGCCAATAAATTTTACCCATTGTCCCTGTGAGGTAGGGCAGCATTTTGTAGAGGTACTAATGGTACCAAAAAATTCAGCCACAATTCAATTATCTTTCCAAAAAAAAGTTACAACAGAAATTAATTTCATGCAGCTAAAACCAGGCACCCCAACTTACTTTTCTAACATGTGAAATCTTTGACTGAGACAACGTGAGCTAAAGTGATGCCATCTATGAACAGTAGCATGAATCTACATGTGTTACTGCCATCTTGTAGATAACTAGCTAATGAAACTGAAACTATATTTTCAGTTTTCTCTTAACGTACATAGCATTCAACATTTATTAGTAACGCGTCTCTTGTGCTGGAATTATGAAAACATGTTTCCATATATTTTCTTTTATTATTTATACTATTATGACATATTCCTAAATTTTCTCAAACCAACTTTGTTTGTCATAACTAAGGGTATATACAATGTGATAGAAGGCTCTTCATTGCGACATCTGCTGTGTATGCGAAACCGTTTGGTAATGTGTTGCTCACATCTTACCAAGCCAGTTTTGCATACGCAGCTGATCTCCCGTTGGAGACCCGTTACGCATCCCCCATACAGTCCCAGTCCATCACTGTGCAGTTTACACATTTAGGGAGTCCGTCGGGAAGACATTCATGGCTGTTTATTTGCTTCAGATGAAGAGGTGCGTAGCTGTGTACAATCATGGTTCCTCAGACAACTGCAGATATTTTTCATAATAATTTGCATCGAGCAACTAACAGCCGAATGCAAAAACCTTAACTATGGTTTTGATCTTCAAAAGAAGATGTTTTTCAATGTATTTGACATTGATGAATACGGCCGAGTTAATAAAGTCTGCCGCTTATGTCAGGGGTGGGATTGTATGTAGCGCGGCCACTCCAGGGTACGTAGAAGTGAGAGGGATAATGTTTCACTGTTTGTCTTTCAATGATGGAAACTCACATGCGTGCGTAATTATCACTGATCTGCTGATGTAAACGAAAGGAACAGGGTTTCGTAAATTCGTATTATAGAAATGTTCATCTTCAAATGTGGTACATGTTTGTAGCACGTAATATGCAGTGAAATGAAGGCTTTTGTAATACAATGCAATGAGTAAAAGATAAATTATATTCAAAAGATTTAGTACACATTTGTGATTGTGTCTCATATTACAGTCACTCTTATTAAGTAATATAACATATTAATTTACGAGGGCCGTTCAGAAAGTAACCTCCGGTTGATTTAAAAAAATACACCAAGTTAAATAAAAATATTTTAATATATACATCTTACAACTACATCTTTGCACTATTTTTCTACATAGTCTCCATAGCGATTGAGGCACTTATCGTATCTCTTCACAAGCTTTGAAATTCCTTCTGCATAAAAATCACCCGCTTGTGCCTGGAGCCAGCCTGTGACCGTGCACAGAACTTACGGTAACCCAATCTTGCTGTCACTATCTCGTACAAGAGAGTCTTAGAAATCTGTGGAAAACCAGTAGACAACTCCGACATTGAGAAACGTCGATTTTCACGAACTTTTGCATCAACTGTCTGAACGAGTTCGTCAGTCACCAATGATGGTCTACCACTCCTCTCTTCATCATGAACGTTTTCTCGTCCACTTTTAAATAAACGTACCCATTCACGGACAACTCCTTCACTCATAACTCTTGGTCCGTACACGGCACAAAGCTCACGATGAATAGCTGCTGCAGAATATCCTTTGGCTTAAAAAACCTTATGACAGCACGCACTTCACATTTGGCGGGGTTTTCTATTGCAGCACACATTTCAAACTGCCACAAAAACTAAACTAGCGCAGGTACGACGTTCACTCGACCATGGCTTGATGCCGACCGACCTGTTGAGTGCGTGAACGCACAGATGGCGTCGCTACTCCCCCCACAACCCGCACTGTGACCAATCGGAGGTTACTTTCTGAACCGCCCTCGTATTTAGGTTACCAATTAATAGTAATACTGGTGGTGGAAGATGTGGTGAAGTAGCCAGGATGGGAAAAGTGGTCATCGCATATTTTTTGCCCTGAAGAGCGCTCTAGTTTGCCGAGAGATGCTTAGACTACCTCGAATATATGTCGCCGTGTTGTCAGTGAGACTGACTGGGTAAAACTTTCTCCTTTATGCCTCAGTTTTTTCTTTTTTAGTCATCTGACGTAAGAAAAGTCATTTATACTTTTACTGTTACGTCACTTGTATGAAAATTAGTAATTTCTTATAATATCAATGTTTAAACATCTGTTGGCCTACAGATATAGTTCCTTATATTTATTTCAGTTTGATAGTTTCTTCCATGTATCATTAATGTCGACAGGGCTTCCGATCAAGAAATGTGGCTACACTACTCGTCGTGAAAAGTGGCTAATGAGCATATCCCAAATAGGGATAGTTATTTCCATGAAACATGCATAATAAAATAAATAAAACTGACTTGTAAACGATTTGTATACAAGGCTATCATCCACCCTTTGTGCCAGGTTTTAATTAATTGGATTATATTATTTAAAATCGGTTCTCTTCTGTCATATTTGTGCTGAAGCTGCTTCATATTCTTTTTATAATGATGCGTTAAGAACCCTGGGAAATGGTACAGGAAGTGAGAAAAAGAATCATGGGATACTTTTGCGATGGCACTGGCCACAGTACACAATTAGCTACGGAAAAATGGTCACTATATAAGCCTTCAGAAAAGTTAATGTGGGTCCAATATTTTCGTTCTTTTTCATTTAAAAATATTTGATGTGAGACCTTGTAATATGTACATTCAAAATGTGTCAGTGGCAAGCTTCTATCAATGTCCATGGCTTGGTGAGAACTTAATTACCCTTTGTGTGACCATTTTACTCCGAGCACTGCTGTAGACGTAATCAGTAACACTGATACGTCACATCGGTGGTGCCTTCGAGGAGGCTGAATGTCATGAACGCTTTTCTGTTAGATGTGATGTGGTATGACAGACAAACAGTTGTCTGAGCTTGTTCTGTTACCACACCGTCTGATAGAACTCATTATCTAGATTTCTAGAAAACTAACTTGCTGCAATATTGTAAAGAATTTGCTGGGGTACAAGAATGGACACCCTTAGGGTAGAGAAGTCCCTCCTCACGCCCGCTATAGAAAAATTCTGATTTCAGAGTGTGAAAAATACTATTCCCATTAATTAAAGAGAGTAGCATTTGTCATGCTAGATCAGGAAAGAGAAAGGAATTATTAGTAAAATATTAATTAACTGCAGAGCGTCGGTGGATAGGTCCTGGAACTAGCCTTGCTTATAAACCAAGCAATGCTCACTTAGTACTTGGGACAAACCTGGCTGAAGCCAGATGTTAATAGCAAATATTGTAAATTTCGTCTGGATTATATACTGCAAAGGTAAGTCGAACGCCGTTGGCGAAAGCGTGTTTATAGCCGTAAAAGTATGATAATATTTAGTGAGGTTAGTACAGATTCCGAACGCTAAATAATTTTGGGTGGAGGTAAGTGTTTAAGATTCATCAATGATGGACGTAGGATGCTTTTATAGAACGTCTGCCTCATAAGCTGTAGTGGCGGAACATTTGAGGGGAAAGTTGGAAAATATTTCGCGTAAATTTGCTGGTCATGTTGCAGTGTTAGGTGGAGATTTCAACTTACCACCTATATACTATGAGGCTCAAGTGATTAAGGCGGGTTGTGGAAACAGGCAAGCGTCTGAATGTTTTGTAAACCCCTTATCCGAAAATTACTTTGAGCATCTAAACAGAGAACCGACTCGTGTAGACTAGATGTTAGATCTCCTGGTCACCAACAATGTCGATCTTTCGACTCAGTGTTGAACAAGGCTCGGTGACAGTACCATCGTTACATTATCACTGAATACGGTTCTAAAAAGGAATATGAAGAAAGATAAGAACACATATCTAATTAGCAAGAGCGACAAGAAACAGATTTGAGTACCTGATCGGTAAACATGGAAATTTCATCTCCAGCGCTGACAATGTTGAGCCTCAATGAACAACGTTCAAGAGTATTTTACAACACGCTATAGACGATTGTGTGCCGAACAAAGTTGTGAGGTATGCGAAAGACACGCCTTGTTTCGACAGCCACATTAGAATGCCGCTACAGAAGCAGAGAACTTCGTTGCAACTTTAAACGTAGCTAATGCCTCACATACAAACGAAGACTCAGTGAAGCCAAAAGTAGATCAAGGTGAGCCATGCGTGAAGCGTTCAAGGAAATTAAAAGTAAATTTCTATTTACCGACTTGACAGAAAATTCAAAGAAGTTTTCCTTTTATCTAAAAGCAGTAAACGGGTCAAGCCACGCAACCAGACACTTTCTGACCACAGTGACAGCGAGACTGAGGATAACACAGAAAAGGCCGAAATACTAAATGTCTTTTTCCAAACCTGTGTCACTGAGGATGATCGTACTGTAGTTTCTCCTTCAAATCGTCACACGAACGTCAAAATGACACATATCGAAATAAGTGACCATGGGATAGAAAAGCAACTAAAGTCGCTCAACAGAGGAAAGGCCAGTGGTCTTGGCGGGATACCAGTATGATTCTACACAGAACATGCGAAAGAGCTTGCTCCTCTTCTGGTCGCAGTGTACCGTTGGTCGCTAGAGTGGCAAGTGTTCCTAGTGATTGGAAAAAATGAGCAGGTTTTATCTTTAAGATGAGTTTTCGAATACACACACTTAACTATATCTTTGACTTTGTGTGTTGCAGAATTTTTGAACATGTTTTACGCTCTCGTATTGTAACACTTCTGGAAATCGAAAATCTCCTCTGAAGGAATCGAAATGTATTCCGAAAATAAGGATCGTATGTAACACAGCTCTCTCTGTTCGTCCACGAGTCCCAGAAAGCAGTAGATATTGGCGCTCAGGATGCATCCGCGTTCTTTGTCTTCCGGAAGGCGTTCCATACAGTTTCGAACTGCCGCCTAATGTACGAAATATGAGCGTACGGAATATCAGACAAGCTGAGTGACTGGATTATGGATTTTTTAGTCGGCTGAACACAGCATGTCATTCTCAACGGAGAGAAATCTTTAGCTGTAAAAGTAACATTTTACGTACCCCAAGGGTTTGTTATAGGACCATTATGTTTCACAATATACATAAATGACCTAGTGAATAATGTCGGAAGTTCCAAGAGGCTTTTAGCTGATAATGCTGTTGTATATAAATAAGTCGCAGCGCTAAAAAACTGTAACAAAATGGAGAAATACGTACAGAGGATTGTCACTTGGTGTAGTATAAATAGTTGGTTCTTAACAAAAACAAATGTAACTGATACGGTCGTTCAATAAGTAATGCCCCACATTTTTTAAAAGAGCTGTTAATATACATAGACAAACGTCCTTGTTGGTGCTTAACGTTGGATGTTTCTTCTGTGCGCCGGTGAAGTTTCGAACCGTTCTGGCAGATGGCAGAGCCGTAGTACAGCGTTAAAATGGCGTCTACATACGATTACGTTACAAGCAGCGTGCTGTTATTTAATTCTGGTGTTCAGAAAAATAAATCGTGGTGAACGTCCATAAACGTTTGTGCGCAGTGTATGGCGATGCTGCAGTTGATAGGAGTGCAGTTGGGCGATGGGTGAAGAAAGTTACAGCCTCAGGAAATGCAGAAACAGAGCTCCATGATCACCCACGCTCGGGACGTCCTGTCACAGCCTCCAGATATGCTGAATCGTGGGGATGTCATTATTCGTGCCGACCGGCGCATCACAACTCGACAATTGGCTCTACACTCGTCGGTCAGCATTGGAAGCGCATCTACAATGATCGAGAACTCTGATATTCAAAGAGATGCTCACGATGGGTTCCACGCATGCTCACAGCAGACCAAAAGATTCAAAGAAAGACCATTTCATCTTTGTTGGAGCGTTTTGAGACCGACCGAGAGGCGTTTCTGTCACGGATCGTTACAGCTGACGAAAGCTGGGTGCACCACTTTGCGCCAGAAACAAAAAGGCAGTCCATGGTGCGACATCATCATCATTCACCACAAAAGAAATTCGAGACAAACCCCTCTGCCAGAAAGGTCATGGTGACAGTCTTCTGGGCTTGTGAATGCTTCATTCTCGTGGATATCATACCAAGAGGGTCAAATATCAATTCAGAGGCATACGTGAAGACTCTGAATAAACTTAAGAACCATTTCTGACGTTTTCGATAGGACAGGAATCCAGCAGAAATCTTGCTCCAACACGATGATGCACGCCCACACACATGTCTGAGAACCCGGAAACACATCGCCAAATTGGGGTGGACATCATTGCCTCATCCACCCTACAGTCCAGACCTGTCACCCTCGGATTTCCATCTCTTTGGGGCGCTTAAAGATTCTCTACGGTGAACACAGTTTGAAGATGACGAGAGTGTCAGTCATGCAGTGAAAACATGGCTACACCTACAGGACAAGAGCTTTTACCAGCAGGGAATACATGATCTTCCACAACGTTGGCTTACGGCCATAGAACGTGGAAGAGACTACGTAAAAAAACAGGACATGGACAAGAGATATTGATGTAAACTGTCACGAAATTCTGACTCTTAACAATAAATATGTTCTGAGAAAAATGTGGGGCATTACTTATTGAACGACCCTCGTATTTCGCACAAATCAGCAGGATTCATTCTTGTATGATTACATTACTGCAGAACAATCACTGGAAGCGGTCACATCCTTAAAATATGTATGAGTATGCGTACCACGAAATTTAAAACGGAACGATCACATAAAAAAACGTAGTAAGGCAGATGACAGACTGAGGCTAACTTCAAGAACCCTCAAGAAATGTAGTTGACTCACAAAGGAAGTAGCATACAAAAACCTCGTTCGACCAGTAGTTGAATATTTGCTCGTCAGTCTGAGATCCAACCCTGATATTATTGATAGAGAAAAAGGAGAAGATTCAAAAATGAGCATCGCTTTCTTTACAGGCTCTTTCTTTACAGGCTCATTCAGTAAGCTTGGAAATGTCACTGAGATGCTCAGCCAGTTGCAGAGGCAAACGCTGCAAGAGAGGCGTTCTGCGTCAGGGTGTAGTTTACTGTTGAAATTCCGAGAACTTGTGTTTTTAGAAGAGTCAGTCAGTGTAGTGCTCCCTCCTGCGATTGTTTCGTGAAAAGACGATGGAAGTAGAACTAGAGAAATTCGACTCGCATGGGCGCTTACCAACAATCGTTCTTCCAGCGAAACATTCGCGACTGGAACAGTAAAAGGGGGACTTTAGAACGGTACACGAACTACCCTCAGTCACACACCGTAAGGTGGCTTGAGTACACGTGTATACATGCAGATGTAGATTATGTTCTTCCAGCGTCACGGGCCCCTGCACAATGTTGTCAGGTGTGACACATCGCCTAAACCTAACATTCTCTGGAAGATGGATCGGCGGAAATTGTCACGTTACTTCGCTACCCGTGAGCCGGACTTTACCCTTTCAGATTGTCGTCTGTGGGGAGGCTGAAAGGCAAATTCTACAAAGAAAAAGTAAACACAGGAGACGAACTGATCGTTCGGATAATACACTCCTGGAAATGGAAAAAAGAACACATTGACACCGGTGTGTCAGACCCACCATACTTGCTCCGGACACTGCGAGAGGGCTGTACAAGCAATGATCACACGCACGGCACAGCGGACACACCAGGAACCGCGGTGTTGGCCGTCGAATGGCGCTAGCTGCGCAGCATTTGTGCACCGCCGCCGTCAGTGTCAGCCAGTTTGCCGTGGCATACGGAGCTCCATCGCAGTCTTTAACACTGGTAGCATGCCGCGACAGCGTGGACGTGAACCGTATGTGCAGTTGACGGACTTTGAGCGAGGGAGTATAGTGGGCATGCGGGAGGCCGGGTGGACGTACCGCCGAATTGCTCAACACGTGGGGCGTGAGGTCTCCACAGTACATCAATGTTGTCGCCAGTGGTCGGCGGAAGGTGCACGTGCCCGTCGACCTGGGACCGGACCGCAGCGACGCACAGATGCACGCCAAGACCGTAGGATCCTACGCAGTGCCGTAGGGGACCGCACCGCCACTTCCCAGCAAATTAGGGACACTGTTGCTCCTGGGGTATCGGCGAGGACCATTCGCAACCGTCTCCATGAAGCTGGGCTACGGTCCCGCACACCGTTAGGCCGTCTTCCGCTCACGCCCCAACATCGTGCAGCCCGCCTCCAGTGGTGTCGCGACAGGCGTGAATGGAGGGACGAATGGAGACGTGTCGTCTTCAGCGATGAGAGTCGCTTCTGCCTTGGTGCCAATGATGGTCGTATGCGTGTTTGGCGCCGTGCAGGTGAGCGCCACAATCAGGACTGCATACGACCGAGGCACACAGGGCCAACACCCGGCATCATGGTGTGGGGAGCGATCTCCTACACTGGCCGTACACCACTGGTGATCGTCGAGGGGACACTGAATAGTGCACGGTACATCCAAACCGTCATCGAACCCATCGTTCTACCATTCCTAGACCGGCAAGGGAACTTGCTGTTCCAACAGGACAATGCACGTCCGCATGTATCCCATGCCACCCAACGTGCTCTAGAAGGTGTAAGTCAACTACCCTGGCCAGCAAGATCTCCGGATCTGTCCCCCATTGAGCATGTTTGGGACTGGATGAAGCGTCGTCTCACGCGGTCTGCACGTCCAGCGCGAACGCTGGTCCAACTGAGGCGCCAGGTGGAAATGGCATGGCAAGCCGTTCCACAGGACTACATCCAGCATCTCTACGATCGTCTCCATGGGAGAATAGCAGCCTGCATTGCTGCGAAAGGTGGATATACACTGTACTAGTGCCGACATTGTGCATGCTCTGTTGCCTGTGTCTATGTGCCTGTGGTTCTGTCAGTGTGATCATGTGATGTATGTGACCCCAGGAATGTGTTAATAAAGTTTCCCCTTCCTGGGACAATGAATTCACGGTGTTCTTATTTCAATTTCCAGGAGTGTACATATTGCTCCCTCCGTAAAAGATCGCCGAGACGACCTCGGAAGAGGTCTTGTCTAGAGTATTCGAAAGTGTATCGAAGTTGGAGGTGCAATGCATGAAAATAAACTTTTAAATTAATCGATTGGCGATGCTTAACACCTTCTGCCAGGATTCGTTTGGGTTACATTCTAACAGCTGTGTCTCTGTAACCAATAAAACTGGGGTACCCATTATATGGATGTTTTATTCGATTTAGTCTAACCTACCGCCTCATAAAATATTCACTATCCATTCTGAAATTCTGTATATTCTTCGGTATGATAACACAGGTTTAATCAGTGTCTTGTTTCTCAAGCGCTGCTAGCAAAGATTTTGAATCTGATCCAAAAACTTTCAGTTTATGACTCCCAATCAATGTGGTGATACATAACATACGCACTGCTCCGTTCAATAATTTTATTCACCACCTGTAAATGTGCTACGCGGCTGCTGAAAGTTTTCTTGAAAATGCTGTAAATTACGTACAGGCCGCTGATAGCTGTATTGTTCCTTTTAAGTATACCGTATTCTTTCTAGTGAAATAGAGTAATTCAGGATCTGTTAAAGTTGTGGGGATCTGGCTTCATCCGCTAACGTTGCGAAAGTAATGTTACAAGTTCCGGTTTTATTTCTATACCTCCAGCTTCTACCGTAATTATTGAAACACAATTGTTTCTAGGCGCCTTCACTTCCTTCACATCTAAAGTGGCATTGTGTAACTTATATGGTATCGCTTCCGAATAGCCTGACCAGACGTCGAATAGGCTGATCAGATGTCCCGGTTTTTCCGGGAAAGTCCCAGTCTTCACATAAATGTCCTGCTGTCCCGACGGAATCATTCCCGGTTTTTGATCGAGAAACAAAATACGTTCAATAATATTTTTCATTTAATTAAAGCTCTATCAAATTCTGAAGGCGGCAGGGGTAAAATACAGGGAGCGAAAGGCTATTTACAATTTGTACAGAAACCAGGTGGCAGTTATAAGAGTCGGGGGACGTGAAAGGCAAGCAGTGGTTGGGAAGGGAGTGAGACAGGGTTGTAGCCTCTCCCCGATGTTGTTCAATCTGTATATTGAGCAAGCAGTAAAGGAAACAAAAGAAAAATTCGGAGTAGGTATTAAAATTCATGGAGAAGAAGTAAAAACTTTGAGGTTCGCCGATGACATTGTAATTCTGTCAGAGACAGCAAAGGACTTGGAAGAGCAGCTGAACGGAATGGACAGTGTCTTGAAAGGAGGATATAAGATGAACATCAACAAAATCAAAACGAGGATAATGAAATGTAGTCAAATTAAGTCGGTTGATGCTGCGGGAATTAGATCAGGAAATGAGACACTTAAAGTAATAAAGCAGTTTTGCTATTTGGGGAGCAAAATAACTGATGATGGTCGAAGTAGAGAGGATATAAAATGTAGACTGGCAATGGCAAGGAAAGCGTTTCTGAAGAAGGGTCCCGGTTTTTTCTCTCTGAAATCTGGTCAGCTTATTCCGGAGTACCATTATCTTCAACATGAATGATCTGGATTTGTCATTTATTTCATGAATTACAAAAACATTAAAAGAAATTTTGGAATTCTTGTACAGTTGTCTCTATTTTGTCAGTTACTTTGCAGGCTGCCGTCTTAAGAGATGAAATGTTGAGTGTACCGAACATGAAATTCTGTTTTATCTCCTTCATATTGCATGATGCAAAACGTGGGGTAGCTACACATGTTACGAATGACTTGGACAGTTCAGTCAGATTTCCACCATCACATTCATCATATTTCTTTTCAGACTCTGTACAAACCCAGAGCATTGTCCAGTTATACACATTGTTCCGAGACGCCGCTGGAATTTCAAAAAAGCCGATTGGGAGACATTCGGTAAACACGTGTAAGATAATATGAGATGAATTAAACATTTTTCAAAGAACTATGGGAAGTTGTGTGGCTTAATTAAAGCGACGTCCAAGAGAAACGTTCCATGAGGAGTCCGAAAAGATTTTATACGAGGATTGAATGTAGAGAAGAACAGACTGGCTGCTGAATTTATGGAAAAGCACTCACATGTAACAGCTTCGGGTCTCTTGAAATCGTTGAATCATGCCAGCAAAGATAAATTGGAGAAAACTGCCCAGAGCATGAATTTCAGTCACTCTAGCTGGGAAGGAAGGTGTCTCATTCTTATACTAGTCTCTATGTCAGATCCCTTAATCGGGCAGGTAGGTTAGAAAATTTAAAAAGGGAAATGGATAGGTTAAAGTTAGATATAGTGGGAATTAGTGAAGTTCGGTGGCAGGAGGAACAAGACTTTTGGTCAGGTGATTACAGGGTTATAAATACAAAATCAAATAGGGGTAATGCAGGAGTAGGTTTAATAATGAATAAAAAAATAGGAATGCGGGTTAGCTACTACATACAGCATAGTGAACGCATTATTGTGGCCAAGATAGACACAAAGCCCATGCCTACTACAGTAGTACAAGTTTATATGCCAACTAGCTCTGCAGATGATGAAGAAATTGATGAAATGTATGACGAGATAAAAGAAATTATTCAGGTAGTGAGGGGAGACGAAAATTTAATAGTCATGGGTGACTGGAATTCGTCAGTAGGAAAAGGGAGAGAAGGAAACATAGTAGGTGAATATGGATTGGGGGGAAGAAATGAAAGAGGAAGCCACCTTGTAGAATTTTGCACAGAGCATAACTTAATCATAGCTAACACTTGGTTCAAGAATCATAAAAGAAGGTTGTATACCTGGAAGAATCCTGGAGATACTAATAGGTATCAGATAGATTATATAATGGTAAGACAGAGATTTAGGAACCAGGTTTTAAATTGTAAGACATTTCCAGGGGCAGATGTGGATTCTGACCACAATCTATTGGTTATGAACTGCAGATTGAAACTGAAGAAACTGCAAAAATGTGGGAATTTAAGGAGATGGGACCTGGATAAACTGAAAGAACCAGAGGTTGTAGAGAGTTTCAGGGAGAGCATAAGGGAACAATTGACACGAATGGGGGAAAGAAATACAGTAGAAGAAGAATGGGTAGCTCTGAGGGATGAAGTAGTGAAGGCAGCAGAGGATCAAGTAGGTAAAAAGACGAGGGCTAATAGAAATCCTTGGGTAACAGAAGAAATATTGAATTTAATTGATGAAAGGAGAAAATATAAAAATGCAGTAAATGAAGCAGGCAAAAAAGAATACAAACGTCTCAAAAATGAGATCGACAGGAAGTGCAAAATGGCTAAGCAGGGATGGCTAGAGGACAAATGTAAGGATGTAGAGGCTTGTCTCACTAGGGGTAAGATAGATACTGCCTACAGGAAAATTAAAGAGACCTTTGGAGAGAAGAGAACCACTTGTATGAATATCAAGAGCTCAGATGGCAACCCAGTTCTAAGCAAAGAAGGGAAGGCAGAAAGGTGGAAGTAGTATATAGAGGGTATATACAAGGGCGATGTACTTGAGGACAATATAATGGAAATGGAAGAGGATGTAGATGAAGATGAAATGGGAGATATGATACTGCGTGAAGAGTTTGATAGAGCACTGAAAGACCTGAGTCGAAACAAGGCCCCGGGAGTAGACAACATTCCATTAGAACTACTGATGGCCTTGGGAGAGCCAGTCATGACAAAACTCTACCATCTGGTGAGCAAGATGTATGAGACAGGCGAAATACCCACAGACTTCAAGAAGAATATAATAATTCCAATCCCAAAGAAAGCAGGTGTTGACAGATGTGAAAATTACCGAACTATCAGTTTAATAAGTCACAGCTGCAAAATACTAACGCGAATTCTTTGCAGACGAATGGAAAAACTGGTAGAAGCGGACCTCGGGGAAGATCAGTTTGGATTCCGTAGAAATGTTGGAACACGTGAGGCAATACTAACCTTACGACTTATCTTAGAAGAAAGATTAAGAAAAGGCAAACCTACGTTTCTAGCATTTGTAGACTTAGAGAAAGCTTTTGACAACGTTAACTGGAATACTCTCTTTCAAATTCTGAAGGTGGCAGGGGTAAAATACAGGGAGCGAAAGGCTATTTACAACTTGTACAGAAAGCAGATGGCAGTTATAAGAGTCGAGGGGTATGAAAGGGAAGCAGTGGTTGGGAAAGGAGTGAGACAGGGTTGTAGCCTCTCCCCGATGTTATTCAATCTGTATATTGAGCAAGCAGTAAAGGAAACAAAAGAAAAATTCGGAGTAGGTATTAAAATTCATGGAGAAGAAGTAAAAACTTTGAGGTTCGCCGATGACATTGTAATTCTGTCAGAGACAGCAAAGGACTTGGAAGAGCAGTTGAACGGAATGGACAGTGTCTTGAAAGGAGGATATAAGATGAACATCAACAAAAGCAAAACGAGGATAATGGAATGTAGTCAAATTAAATCGGGTGATGCTGAGGGGATTAGATTAGGAAATGAGACACTTAAAGTAGTAAAGGAGTTTTGCTATTTGGGGAGCAAAATAACTGATGATGGTCGAAGTAGAGAGGATATAAAATGTAGACTGGCAATGGCAAGGAAATCGTTTCTGAAGAAGAGAAATTTGTTAACATCGAGAATAAATTTAAGTGTCAGGAAGTCGTTTTTGAAAGTATTTGTATGGAGTGTAGCCATGTATGGAAGTGAAACATGGACGATAACCAGTTTGGACAAGAAGAGAATAGAAGCTTTCGAAATGTGGTGCTACAGAAGAATGCTGAAGATAAGGTGGGTAGATCACGTAACTAATGAGGAGGTATTGAATAGGATTGGGGAGAAGAGAAGTTTGTGGCACAACTTGACTAGAAGAAGGGATCAGTTGGTAGGACATGTTTTGAGGCATCAAGGGATCACAAATTTAGCATTGGAGGGCAGCGTGGAGGGTAAAAGTCGTAGAGGGAGACCAAGAGATGAATACACTAAGCAGATTCAGAAGGATGTAGGTTGCAGTAGGTACTGGGAGATGAAGAAGCTTGCACAGGATAGAGTAGCGTGGAGAGCTGCATCAAACCAGTCTCAGGACTGAAGACCACAACAACAACAACAACAACAACATGTAAAACCAACGAGGAAGTGTGCAAAAATTCAGCGAAAGGATCAAAACTTAACTGCGTAAGACGAAAAGTACAGCTCAGAGACATTATTTGTATTCTCAACCATTTACATCTTCAGAAGTGCTGATCTCCAAACTGGAACGACTGCAGGCTTCTATGGGATATTCCCAGAGCTATTCAAATTCTGGGGATCTGCTACTAAACGCTGGCATGCTTCCTTTTACAGATGCATATCAGAATGAAATATACTACCACCAGTCCTCAAGAAGACTAAAATTGTAAAATTGACGAATGATTTTGACCATCTGCAAAGCTATAGGCGAATTGCATTGCCCTGTCGTATACAAATTACTCGTAAAGTTGTTCCCTAAACAGAATAGCTTCGACAACTGAAATGCTAACGCTATCTGAACAAGATGGATTCCGCCCCAGTCATGACTACAATTACTAAGATCTCTTCTTAATCACGGTTTTGCAAAACTTGCTTTGAGAATAAAGAAAAATTTTGCTGTCTCCCTATATCTAACCGGAGCATGTGACGCAGTGTGAGCAGAGGGATTTCTAATGAGAGTAAACAAGGTATTTCCCGGCATAAAGATCTCCTTATTGGAGAATATACTGAAAACCCGCCTGTTCCAAGATTACTTAGAACACATGCAGCGTAGTCCCACAAACTGAAGAACGGGTTGTCTCGCGGTTGAGCTCTCTCCCCTACACTGTGCAGTCTCTGTAGCTACGACCTGTCAGAAACACTGTGTCTCGCTGATTTACGTACACAGAAGATATCTGTTTAATGACACAACGAATCAGTTTCTTAGAGGTAGAAGAAATAGTGACGGAGAACCTGAGCGAATTATATTATATAAGGAGCTGGAAAATAAAACATAACTTGCTGAAGGCAGAAGTTGCAGCATTCCATCTGAGTAACAAATATGCAAACTAATGCCACAGGTGTAGAGCTGCAATTATTTATTGCAAAATCTGACTAGAACTTGTAGGAGAGGTAAAGTAAGCCGGCCGCGGTGGTCTCGCGGTTCTAGGCGCGCAGTCCGGAACCGCGCGACCGCTACGGTCGCAGGTTCGAATCCTGCCTCGGGCATGGATGTGTGTGGTGTCCTTAGGTTAGTTAAGTTTAAGTAGTTCTAAGTTCTAGGGGACTGATGACCACAGCTGTTAAGTCCCATAGTGCTCAGAGCCTTTTGAACTATTTTTTAGAGGTAAAGTAAACACTTTGACAACAACAGTAGTGGCATTAGTCTTAGTGACTTGCAGTGTTACGCAACATAATCCACCTCACGTAACACGACAGCAAGCTCTTGCTCAGTTTTTTCCGAGAATACAGAAGAATCGGCATTTTTCCATAGATGATATAATTTAGCAAGTTTCTCCAGCCCGAGTGAAATCTCGCTCTCAAACCTGTGAGTGCCTAGAAATCTAAGAAGTCATCTTCACCCCAGAAAGCCTCTTGGTGAATCGGAAAAGCCAACCATAAAAATCCAGGGCTTTAGTTTTCCTAGCAACAGCTGGCTCGAACTGAATCGAATCACATGAGGGTCAGAGCGAACAGCTGCTACTCTCGGCAGC
This sequence comes from Schistocerca nitens, assembly GCF_023898315.1. Classification (NCBI taxonomy): domain Eukaryota; kingdom Metazoa; phylum Arthropoda; class Insecta; order Orthoptera; family Acrididae; genus Schistocerca; species Schistocerca nitens. The sequence goes on from NC_064616.1 coordinate 561,024,571, forward strand.
TAGGGGTGGCGATACTCGTCAGGCTGTGCCTCCGGCAGACCACAGACGCTATTACACATCGTTCAGGACTGCCTCACACGTGCTTTCGCCGGATCCTTGGCAAAAGTTCATCAGATTGGCTCTAAAGCTACTGAGTAATATGAAAACATGGATTCAAATTCAAATGGCTCTGAGCACTATAGGACTCAACATCTGAGGTCATCAGTCCCCTAGGACTTAGAACTACTTAAACCTAACTAACCTAAGGACATCACACACATTCATGCCCGAGGCAGGATTCGAACCTGCGACCGTAGCGGTCGCGCGGTTCCAGACTGAAGCGCCTAGAACCGCTCGGCCACACCGGCCGGCTGAAAACATGGACATTCATATTTGATTCCCCTGTTGTTTATTTAACCGTTTGTTTATAATATATTTGTTTCTAATTGTTAATAATTGTTCAAGAGCGTCTACGCTAAATAAACTGCATCTTCCCACATCCTCTCGAAGACAATTCCGAATAGTTTAGTTTAATTCAGCATGTTCTATCGTATTCCTGGTATCATTTGCTTGAAAATGTCGCTTTCTATTTAATTGTTGCCTCCTTGCATTCAAAAGTTTCATTTTATTTTGGACCTGCAACGTCTTTTGGTGTTTGCATAAGTACGTTTTTAAGCAATGCCCTTTTGGTCTACCTCTGCATAGCCCTCATTTTCTAAGTTTCTGAAAATGTTACTTAATATGATCTGGGATACCTCATTATTCTTAAATATATTTACATAATCTATATTTATGGTTTCCCGTAAAATGAATCTGTTACCTTCTGTGTTCAACCTGGATCTTAGTAGCTCATAAACGGCTTAAAGATAACCCCGGAACGGCATAAGTGTAGTTAACAAAAAAGGGGACGAGGAGTCTGTGTGACAGATAAATTAATTTGTTCAAAAATTGTATTTACATAACGATTCTTCGCCAATCGTCTTCCTTAGTTACTCTCCCAGGTTACTGCAATTTCTTCGATGTGAGGTCAATAATGCTATTACCTCCTTTTCACTGCTGTGCTAGATTTCGTAAAAAAAAAAAAAAATTGTAACATGCCTCTACGAACGGAAATTCTATCGTGTATCCAGTTTTGCTCATTTATCTTATATTTTTCATATTGAAAATGTTATAGTTACCCTTAAAAGTAGTATGCATTCCCTATCTTTGGTAGACTCGCTCCAACTCGCTGCACTCTATCAATTGATGTCGCTGAAAATTAGTAAGACGTCTTTTTTGTGCCACCTTCATCGCGCCAATTACACGGTCACTACGTAGCGAAACTTCCTTCACTGCAAAATACAAACGTGTGTCGCAGATCGGATCTAGCTAGTGGCATTACCTGAAATACACTCCTGGAAATGGAAAAAAGAACACATTGACACCGGTGTGTCAGACCCACCATACTTGCTCCGGACACTGCGAGAGGGCTGTACAAGCAATGATCACACGCACGGCACAGCGGACACACCAGGAACCGCGGTGTTGGCCGTCGAATGGCGCTAGCTGCGCAGCATTTGTGCACCGCCGCCGTCAGTGTCAGCCAGTTTGCCGTGGCATACGGAGCTCCATCGCAGTCTTTAACACTGGTAGCATGCCGCGACAGCGTGGACGTGAACCGTATGTGCAGTTGACGGACTTTGAGCGAGGGCGTATAGTGGGCATGCGGGAGGCCGGGTGGACGTACCGCCGAATTGCTCAACACGTGGGGCGTGAGGTCTCCACAGTACATCGATGTTGTCGCCAGTGGTCGGCGGAAGGTGCACGTGCCCGTCGACCTGGGACCGGACCGCAGCGACGCACGGATGCACGCCAAGACCGTAGGATCCTACGCAGTGCCGTAGGGGACCGCACCGCCACTTCCCAGCAAATTAGGGACACTGTTGCTCCTGGGGTATCGGCGAGGACCATTCGCAACCGTCTCCATGAAGCTGGGCTACGGTCCCGCACACCGTTAGGCCGTCTTCCGCTCACGCCCCAACATCGTGCAGCCCGCCTCCAGTGGTGTCGCGACAGGCGTGAATGGAGGGACGAATGGAGACGTGTCGTCTTCAGCGATGAGAGTCGCTTCTGCCTTGGTGCCAATGATGGTCGTATGCGTGTTTGGCGCCGTGCAGGTGAGCGCCACAATCAGGACTGCATACGACCGAGGCACACAGGGCCAACACCCGGCATCATGGTGTGGGGAGCGATCTCCTACACTGGCCGTACACCACTGGTGATCGTCGAGGGGACACTGAATAGTGCACAGTACATCCAAACCGTTATCGAACCCATCGTTCTACCATTCCTAGACCGGCAAGGGAACTTGCTGTTCCAACAGGACAATGCACGTCCGCATGTATCCCGTGCCACCCAACGTGCTCTAGAAGGTGTAAGTCAACTACCCTGGCCAGCAAGATCTCCGGATCTGTCCCCCATTGAGCATGTTTGGGACTGGATGAAGCGTCGTCTCACGCGGTCTGCACGTCCAGCACGAACGCTGGTCCAACTGAGGCGCCAGGTGGAAATGGCATGGCAAGCCGTTCCACAGGACTACATCCAGCATCTCTACGATCGTCTCCATGGGAGAATAGCAGCCTGCATTGCTGCGAAAGGTGGATATACACTGTACTAGTGCCGACATTGTGCATGCTCTGTTGCCTGTGTCTATGTGCCTGTGGTTCTGTCAGTGTGATCATGTGATGTATGTGACCCCAGGAATGTGTCAATAAAGTTTCCCCTTCCTGGGACAATGAATTCACGGTGTTCTTATTTCAATTTCCAGGAGTGTAGATGGTGTATTTCAGAACGCAGATATTACAATTAGTTTTTATATCATACGCAAATAATTACTCTTCACGATAAACAAAACTCTTGCAGCAATTCACATCGATCATCAGATTAACCATTCGCTGAGCTACTTGAAACTCTACTTCTACCGAAAACATGTAAATACACCGCTTTTGCCAGCTTCGAAGGAAGATTCACATTCAAAGAAAATTACAAATGTAGCGTCTGTAGAATATAATAATACAGAATAAATTTAATACATTCTGGACAAAGGAATTTTGTATCACTTTTTTAGTCAGTGACTTATGATTAATACTCTTCTATCTTTATCGAAGAGTTGTCCTTTGCTATTAAATGAAAAAAAGCACACTTTAAGGTCTATTTCCCGACAAAGCATCAGACATTTAAAGCAGTATTCTAATTGCAATTTATGATTATTTTACGACTTATTTCCTGACACTTTATGACAATGCCAGCAACCATGTAGGCATCAATGTGTTACTTCGGCAGTACGTCCTCGGTCAGAACACTTTCCCAGCGAAAATCCGTTTCCCTTCGTTAGAACTGCTACATTTCCTGGAAGTGATTAAAAACCAATCGGCGGAGCGCATCGATTCATTTCAGGCTAAGCGCCCTACCGTTTCGGCAGAAACGTCGAGCAAGAGTTCCCCTTCCACTGAAAACAGAATTCGGTACCATCTATTACAGTACGGACTCGCATTTTATCCAGCAGTATTAACACAGAGATCGTAGGTTATGCATATACACTCCATAATTGATGGTCGGTCAGTCGATGGACAATGTAATTTCTTCTGGCCTGCACTTTGACTGAAGACAATTTACGTCGAATCATTCTATTTCTGTTATTTTTATCCGTATGCAGTTAAGAGTGTTATCCACCAGTGAAGATATTAGTCTAATAAAAATAGATGAAACGACGGCACACGCGCATACCATCACAGAAAACTTCAACTTGAAGAACGACACGTTTCTTTTTGGATTTGCAAAGAACAGAAGATTTGTTCGAGGACAGTTCTGATACTCACTTAGAGGCTTTATAAAAAATTATGCAGTGATTTTGAAAGCAAACACTGATGGCTTGTATAGTGGGAAATGTGCTTTACATACGAAAACATATGTCCACACACTGCACGGGCTAATATGAAACAAAGCAGTTCTTCGGATGGCAGATGTGGAACATTCCCCCTTCAATTCGTGTGTTGGAAAAAGTCCTTAGTCAACAAAACCAACTCATTTGTCCCTGATACGCATTTTATTTTTTTTATTTCTTTGCTCACTACTAGTTTCTAGGTCACAGCCCTAATCTCAAGAGCTCATTTTCGTCTAGATCACTCAAAGTATAGGTAAGAAAGAAATTAAAAATGAAAAAAAAAAGTCGCTGAGGACCTGGTATTTTCAGGAAGAATTGTTTATCAGCTACGAACCTACACACAAAATAATGGAGAAGTTCATGAGGAAGCCAGCTGAGTTCCCCGTTGTAGCGGAAACTGACTTGGTCGTGTAACAAGGTACAGCCACGCCCAGAGTAACGCATATTATTGAAAAATCAATGGCAAATGGTTCAAATAGCTCTGAGCACTATGGGACTCAACTGCTGAGGTCATTAGTCCCCTAGAACTTAGAACTAGTTAAACCTAACTAACCTAAGGACATCACAAACATCCATGCCCGAGGCAGGATTCGAACCTGCGACCGTAGCGGTCTTGCGGTTCCAGACTGCAGCGCCTTTAACCGCACGGCCACTTCGGCCGGCTTTGAAAAATCACTGGAGGTATGTACAGTGATCAGACATAACATCCCCGTGGACGTGTGCAACGATTTTCTTTTAACGTCGAGGCGAAGAAACGAGTGGAATGGCTGACCAAATGAGACGAACTAACGTGTTAGTAAAATTTTGAAGTTGGGAGAATCGACAGGGTGCGAATCACAAATTACGGAATAGGAGACGCATTGCATAGACTAGTGGAATTTCAATAGCTACCTGAGCAAAGAAAAGGCGAACTACTTATAGTAAGAATTCTGTTGGCGATATGGATACACGCACTGTTAGTTGAATTGGTTCGGGTGTAGTGCAGAACGTGCTTGCACGCAGCCGGACAAATGCTGGGGCCGGCCGGAGCTACCCACGTTTTATGATAGTAAGGAAAAATATAAAAGTTCAAATGCAGGAAATGCCTGAAGGAGAAATTAAAGAATCATCTACATCCCCTCCTACATGATTATTTTGCAATTCACAATTAAATGGCTGGCAAATGGTTCATCGAACCACCTTCAAGTTATTTCTCCACCGTTCCACTTTCGAAGAGCACTCGGGAAAAAAGAACTCTTAAATCTTTCCTGTCAACTCTGATTTCTCTTATTTTATTATAATAATCGTTCGTCCCTATGTAGGTGGGGGACAACAAAATATTTTTACACTCTGAGGAGAAAGTTGGTGATTGAAATTTCATGAGAAGATCCTGTCGCAACGTCAAACGCCTTTGTTTTAACGATTGCCACCCCAATTCTTGTATCATATCTGTGGCACTCACTGCTCTATATCGTGATAATACAAAATTAGCTGCACTCCTCTGAACTTTTTCGAAGTCCTCCGTCGATTCTATATGATGGAGATCCCACGCCGCACAGTAATACTCCACAAGAGGGAGGATAATCTTAACGTAAACAGTCTCTTTAGTAGACATGTTGGATTTTCCAAGTGTTCTGTCAGTAAATCGCAGTCTTTGGTTTATTTTCCCCACAACATTATCTATGTGATCGTTGCAATGTAAGTTATTCGTAATTGTAAATCCCTAAGCATTTAGGTGAATTTACAGCCTTTAGATTTGTGTGTTTTATTCTGTAACCGAAATTTTTAGTACTCATGTGGATAACTTCACACATACCGTTATTTAAAACCAGTTGCCTCTCTTTGTACCATACAGATATCTTGTCTAAATCGTTCAGCAATTTGTTTTACTCATCTATTATTTTATATCTACAAAGAATCTAAGAGGGCAGCTCAGAATTTCTCCTAAATTGCTTATGTAGATCAGGAACAGCAGAGGGTCTATAACACTTCCTTGGAGAACGCCAGATATTAATTCAATTTTTTTTTCGATGACTTTCCGTCAGTTACTAAGAGCTGTGACCTCTCTTACAGCCGGCCGGTGTGGCCGAGCGGTTCTAGGCACTTCAGCCTGGAACCGCGTGACCGCTACGGTCGCAGGTTCGAATCCTGTCTAGGGCATGTATGTGTGTGATGTCGTTAGGTTAGTTAGGTTTAAGTAGTTCTACGTTCTAGGGGACTGATGACCTGAGATGTTAAGTCCCACAGTGCTCAGAGCCATTTGAACCATTTTGACCCTCTCTTACAGGAAATCACGAATCCTGTCGCACAACTGAGACGATATTCCATAGGCACGCCATTTGATTAGGAGTCCCTTGTGAGGGACGGTGCCTTAAGCCTTTTGGAATTGTAAAAATATGGAACCAATTTGACATCTCCTGTCAATAGCACTCATTACTTCGTGAGAAAAAAGTGCTAGTTGTGTTTTCGAAGCACGATATTATCTGAAACCGTGCTGACTATGTGTCAACAGATCATTTTCCTTCATGTAATTCATAAAGTTTGAACACAGTGTATGTTGCAAAATCCTACTGAAAATCGACGTTGGAGACATGAGTCTGTAATTCAACGTGTAATTACTCCTATTTTTTTCTTGGGTATTGGTGTGACTTGCGCAATTCTCCAGTTTTTAGGTACAGATCTTTCGACGAACGAGCGTTTCTACATAGTCGCTAAATGTGGAGCTATTGTATCACCATACTCTGAAAGGAGCCTAACCTAGTATACAATCTGGACCCGAGGCTTTGCCTTTATTAAGTGATATAACCTGCTTCGCTACACCGATACCTACTTCTAAGTTACTTGTATTGGCAGTTCTTGATTCGAATTCAGGGATATATACATTGTTTTCTTTGGTGAACGAATTTCGGAAAACTGTGTTTACTAACTCTGCTTTAGTGGCACTGTTATCCGTAACATCACCATTGTTATCACGCAGTAAATGTATTGATTGTAGCTTTCCGCTGTTGTATTTTGTATTCGACTATAAATCTTTGGATTTTCTGCCCGATTTCGAGGCATAGTTTCGCTGTAGGAACTATTAAAAGCATTTCGCATTGAAGTTCGCGCTAAACCATATCACAATATATACGTATTTTGTCCTTTTAGTTAGGAAAATAACCTATTTCCTACGGATGTGAATTGATGATTTTGTAACGCTACCTGTATCCATTACGCAAGTAAAGGATTTTTATCTATTTCTGCAAACTCATACTTACATTCATAAGTCAACGGAATTACAGGCACCTACCTGATGTGGTGGCACGTACTCCTCGATACATGGCAATCGTTGGGGTGACGTGCAGATGCCTGACCGTTCAACCATCAGCCAGAAATCACGAAAATTAGTTTAAGCTGGATTTAAGGATTACACAACTCGCTCGATGGCGTTCCGGACCTCTTTAATAGTACTGAGGTCAGGTGACTTGCAGAGGGACTGGGGGTGTTGTCAAACTATCACACTCATGTCCATGGAGTGTTTACCCATTTCTCTCTCTTTATTTCTCTCTCTGCCTCTCTCTTTGCTAGCCGTTATTTCGTCGCACAAGGACCACCGTTTTCATGATTTCACAATTTTTTTTTTAACTTTGAGTTCAATGCCCTTCCTGCCCCACATTTGTCAGTGGGCGCCATCTGCTTCTGAATCATGTAGACTTTATTCTGCATGTTAACGTATTTTAACTGTTTGTGCATTGTACACACATCAAAAAAGTTTTGCATCACCTCCGTTCCGAGAGCTCCGAAGCCTGTACAGAAAATTGGAATAGAGATCAACATAAACATCATTTCCGCCATTTTATTGCTAATGAAAACCACACATTGCATATTGTACAACCATACAGCGAAATCTTCACAGGTGGTGGTCCAGATTGCTGTACACACCGGTACCTCTAATACCTAGTAGCACGTCCTCTTGCACTGATGCATGCCTGTGTTCGTCGTGGCATACTATCCACAAGTTCATCAAGGCACTGTTGGTCCAGATTGTTCCAGTCCTCAACGGCGATTCGGAGTAGCTCCCTCAGAGTGGTTGGTGGGTCACGTCGTCCATAAACAGCCCTTCCCAATCTATCCCAGGCATGTTCGATAGGGTTCATGTCTGGAGAATATGCTGGCCACTCTAGTCGAGAGATGTCGTTATCCTGAAGGAAGTCATTCACAAGATGTGCACGATGGGGGCGCGAATTGTCGTCCATGGAAACGAATGCCTCCCCAATATGCTGCCGATATGGTTGCTCTATCGGTCGGAGGATGGCATTCACGTATGGTACAGCCGTAACGGCGCCTTCCATGACTACCAGAGGCGTACGTCAGCCCCACATAATGCCACCCCAAAACAGCAGGGAACCTCCACCTTGCTGCACTCGCTGGACAGTGTGTCTAATGCGTTCAGCCTGACCGGGTTGCCTCCGAACACGTCTCCGACTATTGTCTGGTTGAAGGCATATGCGACACTCATCGGTGAAGAGAACGTGATGCCAATCCTGAGCGGTCCATTCGGCAGTTGTTGGGCCCATCTGTACCACGCTGCATGGTGTCGAGGTTCCAAAGATGGACCTCGCCATGGACGCCGGGAGTGAAGTTGCTCATCATGCAGCCTAGTGCGCACAGTTTGAGTCGTAACACGACGACCTGTGGCTGCACCAAAATCATGATTCAACATGGTGACGCTGGCAGGGTTCCTCCGAGCCATAATCCGTAGGTAGCGGTCATCTATTGCAGTAGTAACCCTTGGGCGGCCTGAGCGAGGCATGTCATAGACAGTTACTGTCTCTCTGTATCTCCTCCATGTCCGAACAACATCTCTTTGGTTCACTCCGAGACGCCTGGACACTTCCCTTGTTGAGAGCCCTTCCTGGCATAAAGTACCAATGCGGATGCGATCGAACCGCGGTATTGACCGTCTAGGCATGGTCGACTACAGACAACACGAGCCGTGTACCTCTTTCCTGGTGGAATGACTGGAACTGATCGGCTGTCGGACCCCCTCCGTCTAATAGGCGATACTCATGCGTGGTTGTTAATATCTTTGGGTGGGTTTAGTAACATCTCTGAACGGTCAAAGGGGCTGTGTCTGTGATACAATATCCACAAATGGCTCTGAGCACTATGGGACTTAACTGCTGAGGTCATCAGTCCCCTAGAACTTAGAACTACTTAAACCTAACTAACCTAAGGACATGACACACATCCATGCCCGAGGCAGGATTCGAACCTGCGACCGTAGCGGTCGCGCGGTTCCAGACTGAAGCGCCTAGAACCGCTCGGCCACACTGGCCGGCTACAATATCCACACTCAACGACTACCTTCGGGAGAGCTGGGAACTGGAGTGATGCAAAACTTTTTTTGATGTGTGTATTTTCTGAGGCTAAGACTGGGGACGAGCCCAGAAAAAATGTAGACTGGCAATGGCAAGGAAATCGTTTCTGAAGAAGAGAAATTTGTTAACATCGGGTATAGATTTAAGTGTCAGGAAGTCGTTTCTGAAAGTATTTGTATGGAGTGTAGCCATGTATGGAAGTGAAACATGGACGATAACTAGTTTGGACAAGAAGAGAATAGAAGCTTTCGAAATGTGGTGCTACAGAAGAATGCTGAAGATAAGGTGGGTAGATCACGTAACTAATGAGGAGGTATTGAATAGGATTGGGGAGAAGAGAAGTTTGTGGCACAACTTGAGTAGAAGAAGGGATCGGTTGGTAGGACATGTTTTGAGGCATCAATGGATCACAAATTTAGCATTGGAGGGCAGTGTGGAGGGTAAAAATCGTAGAGGGAGACCAAGAGATGAATACACTAAGCAGATTCAGAAGGATGTAGGCTGCAGTAGATACTGGGAGATGAAGAAGATTGCACAGGATAGAGTAGCATGGAGAGCTGCATCAAACCAGTCTCAGGACTGAAGACCACAACAACAACAAACTTGTGCCCTGCTATCAGTGTGTACCAACATGGCGAGTGTCCAATAGGGGTACCCCTGCCCCTGTTTTGCAGACGTCGTCGCACTGCTGGTGTGGGTAATTATCTTGTTAAAAACATACCCACTTCCTGATTCGAGATAGGTTGCGTGGCTGTAGGATCCTGCACGATCGAACGAACAATGTGGCTCTCCTCTGAAGCACTAGGGTAGCAGGGCCACTGAGATGCTGCATACAGTTGAGTTGACTCTCCTGAGCCTATTGATTCCATATTCAGAAGACAGTTGTGGCATCCTGACTAGCTGGGGCACCAGTGCCACAGAACAATAAACCCTAGTCTCGATAAGACACTATTCGGCCACCTTCGGATTCCAGTGAGTATTAAGAGATGTTCTCTTTCTTACATGATGCATAACATGATTTTCTCACTAACAGACAAGATTGAAATGCAATTCTTTAACAAGAAACCCACTACCTAATCTTCCCTTCTACACTGAAATCCAAAGAGACTGGTACACCTGCCTAATATCGTGTAGGGCCCTCGCGATCACGCGGAACTGCGGCAACACGACGTTGCATGGACTCGGCTAATGTCTGAAGTAGTAGTGAAGGGAAGTGACACCATGAATCCTGCAGGGCTGTCCATAACTCCGTAAGAGTACGAGGGTGTGGAGATCTCTTCTGAACAGCTCGTTGCAAGGCATCCCAGATATGCACAATAATGTTCATGTCTGGGCAGTTTGGTGGCCAGCAGAAGTGCTTAAATTGAGAAGAGTGTTCCTGGACACTCTGTAGCAATTCTAGACGTATGGGGTGTCGCATAGTCCTGCTCGAATTGCCCAAGTCCGTCGGAATGTACAATGGACATGAATGAATGCAGATGATCAGACAGGATGCTTACATAAGTATCACCTGTCGTATCTAGAGGTATCAGGGGTCTCATATCACTCCAATTGCACACGCTCCACACCATTACACAGCCTCCAAAAGCTTGAACAGTCCCTTGCTGACATGCAGGGTCCATGGATTCATGAGGTTGTCTCCATACCCGTACACGTCCATCCGCTCGATACAATTTCGAATGAAACTCGACCGATCAGGCAACATGTTTCCAGTCATGAACAGTCCAATGTGGATGTTGACGGGCCCAGGTGAAGCGTAAAGCTTTGTGTCGTGCATTCATCAAGGGTATACGAGTGGGTCTTCGGTTCTGAAAGCCCATATCGATGACGTTTCTTTGAATGGCTCACACACTGACACTTGTTGACAGACCAGCAATGAAATCTGCAGCAATTTGCGGAATGATTGTGAACGATTCTCTTCAGTCGTCGTTTGTCCCGTTCTTGCAGGATCTCTTTCCGGCCGCAGCAGTGTCGGAGATTTGCCATTTTACAGGATTCGTGATATTCGCGGTACACTCAAGAAATGGTCGTACGGGAAAATCACTACCTCGGAGATTCTGTGTTCCATCAATCGTGCGCCGCCTATAACACCGGGTTCAAAATCACTTAAATCTTGATAACCAGCCATTGTAGCAGCAGTTACCAATCTAATAACTACGCCATACATTTTTCGTCTTATTATCTCCGACCGCAGTACCATCTTCTGGCTGTTTTCGTATCTCTGTATTTGAATACGCATGCCAATACCAGTTTCTTTGGTGCTTCAGTGTATACAGAATTAGCAGACGTTACTCCAGTGATCATTGTGCTGTTGCACTGAAATGGTTATCATGTGTACACCCAAATATACGCGACAATTCATACTAATTTGACTAATTTTGTACGATATCTTCATGGTGTTGCACTTTTAATGGTCAGCATCTTATTAAAATGTTTCAGCTCCCCGTGAGACCCACGTTCCCAACTTAATGTCCTCACACTACATTCGTAGTGCCCCTGCCCATTACACTCATTACTCGTGGCAGACAATCCTACCGAGTCCCGTAACAGTTCGGGCAATACGAGTGCATCCGCACAGAAGGAGAAGGTCAATGGCCGATTAGTCTTAACTATATGAAGATGGTATCTGTTCTTTCGGACATGTCCGAAAGAACAGATACCATCGGTGACCATGCAGCGCTCTAGAATGAAATGATAATTAAATCAGGACCCTATGAATATGGGTCTCACGTGGAGCGTGCAAGCGGTAAGTCCCTGAAGTCGCACTATCCTCTGTGTCTTTGGTGGCTCAGATGGATAGAGCGTCTGCCACGTAAGCAGGAGATCCCGGGTTCGAGTCCCGGTCGGAGCACACATTTTCAACTGTCCCCATTGATGTATATCAACGCCTATCGGCAGCGTAGGGTCTTGATTGAATCATCATTTCATTCTAGAGCTCTGCATGGTCACCGATGGTATCTCTTCTTTCGAACATGTCCGAAAGAACAGATACCATCTTCATATACCATCAAGTACTGGTCTGCCTTCCACTGCCTTAGTGGCACCCATTCCACCCCACATTATTCCCTTCTTCACGACGACCACCACTTTCCTGACAACCTCAGTAAGCTAGCCATTTTGCTGTCCACCTCTCTTAGGTCTTCTCCATTCCCAAAAATCCTCACTTTGATTACTCCCTCTACCCCACAGTCCTTGAATGCTCCAATACATCTGTCCCGCCATTCGCCTCCAGTTTCCAGTACTTGGATCAGTTATCCCCTCTGACATAAACACTCCCATTACTGCACACAACATCAAACTCATACTCAACTTCAAACGCAACACCATACCAGGTCACGACAGTGTTACCTACTGCCATCTTAAGGAATCCCCCCCCCCTCCCGTCCTTCCTGACTGTCCTTCCTGCCCTGTGTAATGTCCTCCTCTCCACCATCTTTTACCCTGATCTGTCGAAGACTCCCCACATCCTGCTGTTCCCTAAACCCAACAAACCCCCCTCTGACATCTCCCTATCTTCCCATCTGCCTCACCTCCACATTCAGTAAGGTCTTCGAGTCCATCCTCTACCACCATATTCATCACCAACTTAATCAGCAACATCTCCTTCGACTTACCTAGTGTGGCTTCTGGCCCTCCTTCTCAACCTTACCAATCTTATTTCCCTTGAACTTAGCTCTCATCACTCCGCTATCTTTGTTTCCCTCGATCTTCAGAATACCTATGACCTCATCTGGCATCCTGGGCACCTCTTTAAACTCCAGATCTACACTCTTCCCATCAATTTCGTCCATATCGTTGCTTCCTTCCTCTCCTGTTGTCCCTCTTATGTCACTATCCACAATACCAACTCCCATACTTTCTATCCCACTGCTGGTGTGCCCCAAGGCTCTGTCCTTTCCCCTCTCCTCTATCTCCTGTATACTGCAGATATGCCCAAAACCTCCCCTGCCCGTTCACCACCTCCAATTTGGTGATAACACCACCTTCCTGGCCCTTTAATCTACCCTTTGAGGTCCCAACATACCCTTTAAACCGATCTTGACCTGATCACCTCCTGGTGCAACCAATGGTTCCTTCACATCAATCCTTCCAAGACACAAGCAATCATCATAGGTCACACCATCTGCTCTTTCTGGTTCCATAATTTTTAACTCACCATTTATGGTGGTCATATCTACCTCACTCCTACCCTGAAATAACTTGGCCTCACCCTTGACTGTCACCTCACCTGGACTCCTCATCTGTCTATGATAAAACGCAAAGCCCAAAATAGACTCTGCCACCTGAAATTCCTGTCCAGCCAGGCATGGGGACTGCATCCTTCCACCAACCTTCACACCTGCAAATCCTTGATCCATCCCATACTTTGTTATGCTAGCATCACCTGGATTTCTGCACCACCCAGATTCTATAAAGCCCTCCAAATCCTTGAACACCATGCACTCTGCTTCTCCTTCTGTATCTGCCTCCCATCCTCAACACAGATGATCTATGACCTCATCCCCTTCCCACATCTTCTCCTTTTCCTCAAACATCATCTGCACCCTATATGTCATCTGCAGACTCGATCCCACCCCCACCCCCCCACCCTCTCGTGTCTTCTATCCTCTCTACCCCCACCCCATTGCCGCACCTTTACCATGGTGTCCTGCCCTCTCTTAACACCCTCCACCTCCATGCCCAATGCAACTTCCAGCACCCACCACTCCCGGATGATGAGCTTTGCCCTGACATCTACCCCTCCTACCATCTCTAACCCCACCTTCCCCCTCCTCAGTATTCCCTCTCCCCTCCTCTTCACTTCCCCTGAGCGGTTTTTTCCTCCCTGCTCCACCCCCTCCATTTCCAGTCCACCCCTTGTGCATCGCTGCACTCCCTCCTGATTTTTCCCTCTCCATCGCCCACCCCATCTATCTTCTGCCCCTTGGTGCACCTCTGAGCCCCATGTTTTCCCTCCCACCCTCTCCAGCCCCCTCTCTCTCTGCCCCCTCCTGTGCCCTGTTTTTCCTCCTCTCAGGCCTCCCTTCCCCTGGCAGGTCCCTCCTGGCAGTTTTTGCTCTTAGTCATATATGCTCCGTCTAGTGCAGTGGTTTTAAAGTGTTGTCGTTCTGGTGTGTTAAGAATATGGCCAGCCTTTTGCTTGTGTGTGTGACTTCAGTATTTTTTACGTACTACGCAATTCGCCAACTGTGAGTTTTTTTTTTTAATTTTATGTGGACTGTTTTTAAAGTGTCTCAAAAAATGGTTCAAATGGCTCTGAGCACTATGCGACTTAACTTCTGAGGTCATCAGTCGCCTAGAACTTAGAACTAATTAAACCTAACTAACCTAAGGACATCACACACATCCATGCCCGAGGCAGGATTCGAACCTGCGACCGTAGCGGTCACGCGGTTCCAGACTGAAGCGCCTTTAACCGCACGGCCACATCGGCCGGCTAAAGTGTCTCACAATGAACGACTCCGAGTAAGTGTACATTTTAACCCCCGCTGTCCTCCCTTATTTTTTCGTTATGTCCCCCTTTATCGTCTTTTACATATATCGTTTTCATCTTTCTACCAAATGTATCACTCAGCTAAAGAGCGGCGAATTGTACTGTTACCAGCCCTCCGCTGCCCGTATGGGACAGGAGAATGAAATCACAATTAAAAAAAAAAAAATAGTTCACAACACTCAGTTTCCGTCCCTGACGAAGATGATGGTGGATATCATCGAAACCTTGGAATTTTACTCGAATTTGACGTGGCAAATGAACTGAGAAATTTTTATGCAAGAACTATGCACAGAAAAACTTCGTAGCCAGGTTGATGCGTATATTGCTTCTCTTTTGTAACTTATGTTTCTACCAACGGAAACTCCCCATCGCACCCCCCCCCCCCCCCCTCAGATTTAGTGGTAAAATGGCTCGGTGTTTAGCCTGTCAAAAACTGAACACAAATCAAGCACGAAAACAGGAAGAAGGTGTACTTAACTGTGAAAAACCAAGCAAAATAGAAACAGTGGACGATCCCAGCTGTAGATGTGCAACATCGAGCGCATTGCAAGAACCACGACGTCGTGATTGTGTGCTCAGGTTGCTGGACTGCAAAGCGGGAGATCCGTGTTCAAATCTCCCTAGCGCGCCATTTTTTTCACAAAATTATGAACATTCCGTCCGTTACTGACGTGTCTGATCTCCTTCTGTAATCTTGATAGTTGCCATACTATACATTGGTTATTGAATATGAGTTGCGTGGTAAGAATATATTACCGTCACAAGCAAATGTCATGAATAGTGAGAGCAGGCGAGATGCAGCATAGACCTCTCACAGAAATGAAAACAACAAATAAACGGGTGTGAACTATGTTACAACAAAGCAATTCAACAGTCAAAACTTCCTAAACGGAAACCAGAATCATATGTGGTACATGTCTAGGAGAAGTAGGAAGTACGTAGTTCTGGAGGTCCCATTCTTACACCTCGCTTACGGACGAAACACAACGACACAGACGCAAATTTGAATACAGCGAACAGACACGTCAATGACCGGTCGGACAGTTCATAATTTTGTGGAAAAACAAATATGAAGCACGTGACCTGGAAGTTTGAACACACATCTCCCCCTTCGCAGGCAAACACGGTGACCACGTTACCACGACGCCGTCGCTGTTCAAATGCGCTTCATGTTGCACGTCTTGAGCTTGGACCATTTACTGTTTCTATTTTGATTCTTTTTTTCACACTTCAGTAAACTTTCTTTCCATTCCCATTCTTGATCTGTGTTCAGCAGTTTTTGACGGGGCTATGCATTGGGCCATATTAGCACTATATCTGTGGTGCGGGGAGGGGGGGGGGGGTGCGATGGAGAGTCTCTTATGAGGAACGTTGTGAAGCAGTTATCAACATTGTGAAGCTGTTATCAGATTACTTAAATCTGTGGGAAAATGGCTGTAACTTAATATCAAAACTTTAAAGCCATTTGCAGAGTTTTAAAACTAATGCAGCTAAAAAAGTTTACGACTTTTAATGTAAAATATTTTGAGAAAGAA
The DNA here is from genome assembly GCF_023898315.1 of Schistocerca nitens. Classification (NCBI taxonomy): domain Eukaryota; kingdom Metazoa; phylum Arthropoda; class Insecta; order Orthoptera; family Acrididae; genus Schistocerca; species Schistocerca nitens. The sequence continues at coordinate 561,040,840 of NC_064616.1, forward strand.
TAAAACGGAAGATGATGAGCAGCTGCCTCTTAGAAATATTGTGCAGTTTAGGCAATATCATCCAATCCTACGATCGCAAATATTTCTCACTCTCGAAATGTTTCAATGCGAATTCCGATTTCTCTGCCCATTTCTCCCCATGTATGTGTGAGTCAAATAAATATTTTCGCCTTCGAAGGAGAAAACTGAAGATTGAAATTTCGTGCCTCACCACAACGAAAAACGCATTTGTTTGAATGATAGCCACTCCCAATCCCTTATCATATCCGTGACTCTCTCTCTGTCGTGACAACAGAGAAGTAGCTACCCTTCTTTGAACTTTTCCGATGTCCTCTTTGAATACTATCTGGTAAGAATACCTCCCCACGGAAATAATACTTCAGAAGATGACACGGAAATAACACTTCAGAAGATGACACGAAAGCTTAATTAAACTAGGCAATCTGTACTGTGGATTTGTTGCAAGTTCTGAGTGTTCTGCCAACAAAACATATACTTTGTTTCGCCTTACCCGCAAAATTATCGATGTGATGGTTCTAATTTAAGATGTTCGTAATTGTAATCCCTGGGTATTTAGATGAAATTTAATTTAAAAAAAGACTTATTGCGAAATCGATTTTTTGAGTATTCCTATGAAGGGCAATAGTCTTTTTGTTGTTCTCATTTTTGGCACCATACAGAGATCTTGTCTAAATCATTTTGTAATTTGTTTCGATCATCTGTTAACTAGACGGTAAACGATAATGTCGTCTGCAAACAATCTAAGGGGGCGGCAGTTCAGATTGTCTTCTAAATGATTAATATAAATTAAGAATAGCAGAGGGCCTATAACGCTTCGATGGAGAATCTTACAGTTATAATTTCAGTTTCACTAAATGACTTTTCGTCAAGTACTACTAACTGTAACATTTCTGGCAGCAGATCACGAATCCATTTGCACGATTGAGATGATACTCCTTAGGCAGGTAATTTGTTTAGGAGATAATTCAGTAACTTCGTAAGATACATCTGATATGAGGTTCTGAACAGACAAGACGGGCCTCTGACGCAACTACTTATGTTTGAGTATGATCCAGAGTGGTCGAAATAGGTCATGTAAATAAAAATGTGCAGCTGAGACTCAACGATAAAAGATAATTTTTTAAATCTCAATACAGTTACTGATTCTTTCGAGACGAATATGTTGGCTATAGTAGAAGTACTAACATTCTAGACAATACATCTGTACTGAAGCTATTTGTTGATGTGTTCCTTTATAACTCAAAAAACACAGACCTCACATACTCGTTCCATTTCTTATAGCTTCGCGGCGTTTCACCCAGATATCTAAACGACTTGAATATGTCAAGCAGGACACTACTAACGCTGTATCCGGGTATAACGGGTTTGTTTTTCCTACTCATTCTCATTAACTTATATTTTTTTCTACATTTAGAGCAAGCTCCCATTCATCACACCAACTAGAAATTTTGCCTTACACATCATCAGCAAACAATCGAAGATTGCTACCAACACTGTCCGCCAAATTATTATGTATATAGAGAACAACAGCGATCCTATCACACTTCCCTGGGGCACTCCTTACGATACCCTTATCTCTGATCAACACTCCCCGTTGAGGACAACATATTGGGTTCTATAACTTAGGAAGAGAACGAGCCACTCACATATCTGTGAACCTATTCCATATGCTCGAACCTCCGTTTACAGCCTGCGACGGGGCACTGTAAAATGCCTTACAGAAATCTAGAAATATGGAATGTGCTTGTTGCCGTTCAGACATAGTTCTCAGTATCTCATGTGAGAAAAGGGCAAGGTGCGTTTCGAACGAACGACGCTTTCTAAAACCTTGCTGATTTGTCGAAGTAAGCTTCTTGGTCTCAACAAAATTTATTATCCAGAATGAGATTTTCACTCTGCAGCGGAGTGTGCGCTGATATGAAACTTCCTGGCAGATTAAAACTGTGTGCCCGACCGAGATTCGAACTCGGGACCTTTGCCTTTCGCGGGCAAGTGCTCTACCATCGGAGCTACCGAAGCACGACTCACGCCCGGTCCTCAGAGCTCTACTTCTGCCAGTATCTCGTCTCCTACCTTCCAAACTTTACAGAAGCTCTCCTGCGAAACTTGCAGAACTAGCACTCCTGAAAGAAAGGATACTGTGGAGACATCGCTTAGCCACAACCTGGGGATGTTTCCAGAATGAGATTTTCACTCAGCAGCGGAGTGTGCGCTGATATGAAACTTCCTGGCAGATTAAAACTGTGTGCCCGACCGAGACTCGAACACGGGACCTTTACCTTTCGCGGGCAAGTGCTCTACCATCGGAGCTACCGAAGCACGACTCACGCCCGGTCCTCACAGCTTTACTTCAAAATTTATTATATTCGAACTCAGAATATGTTCAAGGATTCTGCAGCAAACTGATGTTACCGTTATTGATCTGTAATTTTGCGGGCCCGTTCTTTTTCCCTTCTTATATACAGGATATGGACTAGAGGAAATGAATTAAGAAGGAAGTCGCCTGGTTGAATTTTGGAGTTCGCTAACAACTGGTTTAAGAATCATGAAAGAAGTCTGTATACGTGGAAGAAACCTGGAGACACCAAAAGGTTTCAGATTGATTATTTAATTGCAAGATAGAGATTTCGGAATCAGATTTTAAACTGTAAGACATTGCCAGGGTCAAATGTGGACACTGAACACAATTTATTTGTTATGGACTATAGATTAAAACTGCAGAAATCGCAAGAAGATAGAAAATTAAGCAGATGGGACCTAGATAAGTTGAAAAAACCAGAGGTTGATGAGAGTTTCAGAAGGAGTAGTAGGCAACGATTGGACAGAACAGGAAACAGGGAATAAAGAAGACGGCTGGGTAGCTTTGAGTAATGAAATATAGAAGACAGCAGAAGATCACGTAAAAAAAACAGAGCCTAGTACAAATATTTGGACATAGCAGAAGGTGTTGGATTCCATTGATGAAAGTTGAAAATATAAAAATGCAGCAAATGAAGCAGGAGAAAGGGAATACAAAAATCTAAAAATTGGGATTGATAAGAAATGCAAAGTGGCTAAGCAGTAATAGCTAGAGGATAAATGTAAGGATATAGAAGCAAGTATATACTGCCTATAGGCGTTTGGAGAAAAGAAAAGCTGCTGTATGCATATAAAGAGCTCAGACGGAAAACCAGTACTAGGGAAAGAAGGGAAAGATGCAACGTGGAAGAATTACATAGAAGGGCTATACAAGGGAAATGTGCTTGAAGCCAGTAATGCAGAAAGGGAAGAGGACGTAGATGAAGATGACATGGGAGATTTGATACTGCGAGACGAATTTGACATAACACTGAAAGACCTAACTCGAAACAATGCCCCTGAAGTAGACGACATTCCCTCAGAAGTACTGATAGTCTTGGGTGAGCCACCCATGACATAACTATTCCACTTAGTGTGCAAGATTTATGAAACAGGAGAAATACCATCAGATTTCAAGAAGAATGTAATAATCCTAAAAAAGAAGGTACTGGTAGGTGCGATTATTACCGAACCATCAGTTTAATAATTCATGGTTGCAAAACACTAACGCGATTTTTTTATAGAAGAATCTAAAGGCTGTAGGAGTCGACCTCGGTTAAGATCAATTTGTATTCTGCAGAATTGTAGGAACACGCGAGGTAATGCTGACTCTATGACTTATCTTAGAAGATAGGTTAAGGAAAGGCAAACCTACATTTACAGCTTTTGTAGATATGGAGGAAGCTTTTGATAAAGTCGGCTGATTAGATTCTTTGAAATTCTGAAGATAGCAGGAGTGAAATACAGGGAGTGAAAGGTTATGTACAACTTGTAAACAAACCAGACGACAATTATAAGAGTCGATGCGTATGGAAGGGAAGCAGTGGTTGAGGGAGTGAAACAGTGTTGAAGCTTATCCTCGGTGGCATTCAGTCTGTACATTGAGTAAGCAGTAAAGGAGATCAAAGAAAAAAAATTGAAGAACGGAGAAGAAATAAAAAGTTTGACGTTTGCCGATGACATTGTCATTCTGTCAGAGACAGCAATGGACTTGGTAGAGCAGTTGAACGGAAAGGACATTAACTTAAAAGGAGGGTACAAGATGAACTTCAACAAAAACAAAGCAAGGGTAATGGAATGTAGTCGAATTAAATCAGGCGATGCTGAGGGAGTCAGATTAGGAAAGGAGACATTTGAAGTGGCAGATGAGTTTTGCTATTTGAGCAATATAATTACTAATGAGGGACGAAGCAGAGAGAATATAAATTACAGACTGGAAATGACAAGAAATGTGTTTCTGAAGAAGAGAAATTTATTAACATCAAATAAAGATTCAAGTGTTAGGACGTTGTCTCGAAGGTATTTGTCTGGAGTGTGGCCTTATTTGGAAGTGAAACGTGGACAATAAAAATTTTGGCAAGAAGCTTTTGAAATGTGGTGGTACAGAGGAATGCTGAAGATCAGATGGGTATATCATGTAACCAATCAGAAGGTACTGAATAGAACTTAGTTAGTTACATGTGCCATAGATCATTTGAACGATTCTTTTAACTAAATGAAGTGGAATGACTCAGTTTACAGGATATGTGTACATGATTAGTGTTAACATTAATGAACACATTATTTTTTTTTAGTCTTACTCATGAAACTACACTTAAATGTTTTTTTTAAACTCGCTATCAGTTTTTAAGTAGAAATTCATCAATGAAATAGAAGGCGTTGTCCAGGAGAAGTGATTTTAAGTTTGATTTAAAACTTACTTAACTACTTGTCAGACATTTAGAGATTTTCTATTATTATTGGGAAAAATTATCAAAAATTTTTGTTGCTGCATACTAAACTTCTTTCTGAGCCACTGACAGCTTTAATAATGGGTAATAAATGTTCTTTTCAAATTACGGTGGATTATTTATGACGAATTTCATTAGCAAATATATGCACTGTGACGGCACAGTTAAAATTCCTAGTTCCTGAAGAGGTACATAAATGACGTCTGTGGGTGAACACCATATATTATTCTTACTGCTCATTTTTGTGTAATCGACACTTTCTTTCTGGGTGGTGAGTTAGCCCAGAAAATAACTCCACAAGACATTACTGGGTGGAAATATGCAATATATTGAAGAAGGTTGATTCGTCTGTTTCCAAGATTAACAATTATACGAAGAGCAAAAGTAGCTGAATTTAATTGTTTGAAAAGCTCTGTAGTATACTTCTTCCACTTCAAGTTTTCTTTAATATGTACACCCAAAATTTGGAGCATTCTACGCAATTTAGTGACTCCTGCTCATGTGCTACATCAAATGTTGAAATGACTGATGTGTTTTTTCCAAAATGTAGTGACAGTCCAATTTCTGAGAATCACTTTATAATTGTTTGGAAAATATCATTTACCATCTCTTCTGTTGCCTTCTCTCTAATGGGATTTATTATAACACTAATATCTTCTGCAAAACGAAGCAATTCTGTTTATTGAATATTAAGTGGGAGGTCATTCACATATAAAAGGAAGAGGAGCGCACACAAAATTGAATCCCGTGGGACTCACACTGTGGTTTTTGAACTGGGGAGAAAAGAAATTTGTGGCATAACTTGACCAAAAAAAAAAATTGGTTGCTAGGGCACACTCTTAGACATCAAGGGATCACCTTTTAGTATTGGAGGGAACTGGGAGAAGGAGGGGGGGGGGAATTGTAGAGGGAGACCAAGAGATGAATACAGTAAGCAGGCTCAATAGGACGTAGGTTGCAGTAGCTATTCGGAGATGAAAGAGGAAGAGGCTTGCACTGGATAGAGTAACGCGGAGAGCGGCGTCAAGTCATTCTTAGAACTGAAGAACACAACAACAGCAACGACGCAACAGAAAGAATATAGCAGCCTATCGCTTAACATGTAATTTTCACTCTCTGGAAGAGATGCGTACAGCGTAAATGGGCCCTCACCAGAATACGGACATTGTACGTAGAAGCGATGATTATGTTACGTTATCTATTTTTCACCGTAAGTAATTGAAAATCGGAGCGTTTATATCTCGGAAATACAGACGAAAGCACACTTTTTGCCAGCGTGACACGTGATATTCAGAGGACGAAAGCAGGTAGTTGTATTTAGAGCTTCATCATTATTCCAAAATCTGGTAATTTGGTGGAGAACACGGTAATAATGCCATTGCTGTATCTTGTGGCATATGTCTCCTATAATGTTCTATGTTCCTATCTGTTGGTGTTTCACAATGAATGTCGCTTGTTTCAGTCCTAGAGCTCGTACCATTTATTACGGAACATTGCATGGTTCGTTCATTCACTACGGTAGTTTAAAACGCCCCTCGCAGTTATTAGTCTCGTCTACTGCGTCTTAATCATGCTTTAGGGGAAACTGAGCGGAAATATAATGTAGCACAAAGGCTATACAAACGCTGTCGGACGTCAATAACTTTACAGACACGTGAGATGTTACCCATGGTACACTCTGCGCAGATTAATATCAACAAACGTTTTAATGGGCATCCCGTATCGGTACTCACACGCACTAATCGCCAAGTGCATAGCCCTGTTCTTGTGCGCTTTTATCGATTGCAGGGCTTTATATAAAGACGCGGGGGTTGAACGAACGGTCAGTCTAGCCAAGGTGTTACTGGCATGACGGGAGGCAGCAGCTCGCAATGTTCAGGAAAAAATGGAAGGTTACCTCTCACAGTAAGTGCTTGTGTTGTCGACAACAGTAGTGTTGCATGGCTCTTCGCTTCGGTGGTGTGACTAGCTCTGTATCAGTTTGGAGCAACCACGTATGAATTCTGCTGTTTATTGTTGTGCTGCATATCTAACAGAAATTAAACAACACCCAGTGCCCACGAGAACAGCTTACGTAGATAAACTTGATACGTTGCCGTGCATCGTTTCATTGCTAGGGAAATTGACTGTCGAGACGACGTCCACCTGACAAACATGAACGATAGAATTTAATTAATGAAATGTTAGTTACATCAAGCAAAACACCTTTTTACTGTTTCATGCAGATTTATTCTCATGCATATCAAGATCTAGAATTAGATTCTGGGCGAAAGTACAGCAAAAATTGAATTTATTAGCGTTTTACCGTCATCGCATGTTAATCTGATTGCATTCTCAAAAATTATCCATTGCTGCTAGAGAAATATTATTTTATTTATAGAAGTTCCGTCTTATTGTCACCTGTTCACACTTCAACATTTTCACTGTAGCGTCATAAACAGCACTTTTTATGGTACAGCGTTCACTGTTGAAAGCTGTCACTGGATGAGACGGATAAATACCGTTAAAATAACGTGGCAACTGTGGTTATCATTTTGTAGCTGTTTTTTTATGCAGATAGTAACAGTAAGAACTGTGTTGAAAAGTAAGAATACACATAGTAGCAGCAAAATGAGTTTATTTTTCTTTTTTGTTGTCTGTATATAAGCGTGTAAACAGGTAGAGATGCGCACGTGCTCGAGACGTATTTTTATAAGTTTAGTGTATACATGATGTTCCGAAATTCCCGTTACAAACCTTTAGGATTTGTAGAGGGGAGTGAGTACATAATATTTTGAATAGGAACTCACGTCCAGAAACGTACCGTTTCCGCTCTACGACGGCTTCATTTCAGATGTTTAACTAATCCACGTGCGCTTGAGGAATTAAATGAGGGAATGACACAATACAATTATTACATAACAATTCGAAAGGAAACACAATGAAACACTCATTTATCACTTAAGTGCACTTGTTTGCATTAACACTTAAACACTGTCTGTTTACATTATTCCAAAACAGAAAAGAATTAAACATACTTTACGTACAGAACGTAATGTTAAAGTGTTAATGCAAACAATTGTGCTTCAGTGATAAATGGATGTTTCGTTATGTTTTCTTTCGAATTGTTATCTAAAAATTTTACTGCGTCACGCATAATTCAGTTCCTCAAGCAGAAGCGGATGAGTTAAACAATTGAATTGAAACCGTCGTAGAACAGAAACGGTACGTTTCTGGACGTGTTCCTATCAAGATATTATGCACTTACTCCCCTCGACGAGTCCTAGAAATTTGTAACGGGAATTTCCGAACACCCTGTATGTACGTGTGTGTGTGTGTGTGTGTGTGTGTGTGTGTGTGTGTGTGTGTGTGTGTGCGTGTGTGTGTGTGTGTGTGTGTGTGAGAGAGAGAGAGAGAGAGAGAGAGAGTGGGTGGACAGAGGCATATACTCTCGTTTCTTGCATTAGTAACACCTGACATATCTGCTGTAGCTTCAGGTAAGGCTTTCATTTTCCCAATACTAACTTTTACATACTGTTGTGTTACGCATTTAGGTAAAGAGTCGACGTTTCTCCAAAGCTTTTTTCCAGTTCCTATGGATATGATTTCACCTCACTCAGGATAAATTCGCTTCCATTACTTCGACAGGTGATTTATTTTGGAATTAACGTCGGCTGTGGAACTGCTCCGAATGGTAGTTTTCTTAATTTGATGCCACCTGCATTTCATTTATCGCATGGATACGAGTAACTAATGCTAAAAATGTAAATAGATTCCTCATTCTCTAATCGCTTGTTTTATGTCTTAGGCCTCTGTGTATCACCGCTCCTTCTACTACAAAACCCACCAAGCGAGCTGGTGCACTGGTTGAGACATTGGATTGGCGTTGTGGAGAGCGGGACTCAAATCCCCTTCAAGCCATCCAGTGCTTCCATAAATCGCTTAAGACAAATGCCAGGATGATACTCTTGAAAAGAACACGATCGATTTCCTTCGCCGTCCTTGTGCATACCGAGCATGAACCCCATCTCTAATGATGTTGTCAACGGGACGTTAAATCTTTTTATGATATATCCTCTGACTGACATCAAATTAAACATTTCTGTTCCATTGTTGTGTGTGGTTTGGTGGCTGTGCGTGTAAAGCAAACCACATTTCCTAAGGTCTGGGGTTCGAGTCCTGTTTGGTCTCAGAATTCTTTTTCTGGTGACGTTTTGACAATGTTTTGTGTGTGTTAAAAAAAATCGAGTTGCATAATGGCTGGATGGTGCAGTTTTCAGGTCACTGGAAGGCAAGGACACACAATCTTCAATAGAACCATCTGCAGTAAAGCACTGTCGACTACCGCGACCGTTCTGAGTGATGATAGCTTTCACTTCCTTTCTCGACGTAACTAAGCCACGATAGTTTTCACTTCCTTTCTCGACGTAACTAAGCCACGGAACTAAGACTTGCTAATACCGCGTCTCGATTTCGTGTCTCCGTTCGGCTATTAATTTCTAGTTCTATTCGACTATCTCGGAACCAAGTCCAAGGACAGGTTGCTTGTCTAACGGCTTCCAGGGCCAGAAAAAAACTTGGTTTGTATACTTCGCGTAATTATTGACCGAATTTAAAAATTTAAAATGTTGTCACAATCTACTCATTAAAAGGTGTAAACTTACGTAAAACGTTTAAAGCAATAAGACAAGTATTAAAGTCAAAAACGGTATGGTATGTTTGTCTTGAGGCAGCGTAAGTGGTCGTGTGGAAATACTAAGATTATACTCATTTAGTATTTGAGAATGAGAACACTTAGCGGCAACCATCGAACTTTACACTTAATTCCACTTCCTTACGAAACTTTTTATCCCTGACACCCCCCACAAAATCATGAAAGGAAAAAAGTTTATCGCTAACTACATTTTTACTGTTCATGCAGTCAAACTTCAGCTCCAGGCATGACGGTTTAATTTATTACTTCTTTGCTTCAGAATCTATTCGCAACACATTTTGCAGGCAGTATCGACATAAGACTGTTACTTGCAAAATTATGTCATTGCTCGAGACATTGTTCATTAGACCAAACGTTATAAACATTCAGATGCATCAAACACGTGCTTTGGCTTAAAATGGAGCGGAGATTACCCAGGCTATATACATCAAGTGGTTTATAGTGAGACAACTTAGCAACTTCCAATAAATTGTAAGTATAATTTTAAATCTTTTCTATACATTTTTTCGCTTACGTACTTAACGTCAAATATTTAACACATTAACTAATTTGCAAAGTAATCAGATGTTTGAAGCTGTTTTGTACATGGGAGTCCGAATCTTTTAGAATCGCGGGTTTACCGGTTGTAATGACAGTTGATTAGGATTTTTCAGAAAATTCTGAACGCATATGATAGCACTTTACACGAGTTATAGCGAAAGCGCAGTGTATGGACGTCTCGGAGCGTATCATTTAGACAGCCCCCACTCCAAGATTTTTTGCTTTTTAGCTATAAGAATCGTTATACGTATATGACAGTGTCTTACAATCAGAGAGCAAAAATACTCCCAGTTACAAGTCAGGACGATGTGTTCCGCTTGTCCATGTTAAACAAACGCGAAGCTATAATGACCTGAAAAACTTATGTTTGTTTTTGACAAAATATTCTTCTGTAGCCCTTAATGTTATTTGGCACTTGATAATCTGAAACTGTATTAAAAATGTGACCATGCGCTAAACATCTCACTTATTCTTCGAAAACTATCATTAAATTGTTATGAAATGCCGAATACACCTTTAGGGCATTACATTGTCAATATCTGCAACCATTCTTCCTCAGCTGCTATTTAAAATCTTTTTTCTCTTGAAGATAAGAATTACTATTTCTCGTCGTTTGCAAATGAATTTTTTAATTATTTTTAACCAAACATGTTCCACGTTATTGTATTAAATGTCTTCAGTGGTCTACAAAGACCGTTGACTGAATACGCCTAAGCTCGTCAAATGAAAAATATTTGGTTAAAAACTATACTAAAAATTAGTTGCAAAGGAGGAGTTATAATTGTTATTTTCTACAAGATAAACAGCACTTTTAGAACCATTTTATTTCGGCCACCTCGTGTTTACTAGACAGATCTATAACCCATCTACTACATATGAGCTGACTTTTTTATGTGGACTTTTAGCTGGACGATATAATTTGGCTTTACTCTCGTAATTTCACCGTAGCACGGTCGTTGAACTCCCAATGTCTACACTCACTTTCGCACTCTGCAAGCAACGAGCGATCGATAGCTGCGCCACTGCCCCTAGCAGCCGGCCGAAGTGGCCGTGCGGTTAAAGGCGCTGCAGTCTGGAACCGCAAGACCGCTACGGTCGCAGGTTCGAATCCTGCCTCGGGCATGGTTGTTTGTGATGTCCTTAGGTTAGTTAGGTTTAACTAGTTCTAAGTTCTAGGGGACTAATGACCTCAGCAGTTGAGTCCCATAGTGCTCAGAGCCATTTGAACCATTTGAACTGCCCTAGCACGCTCCACCTTTTTCGAACTGCTCTAAGAGTCTAGAAGGCCAAGACAGGCGTTTTAAGTTCCATACTCTCTGCACGATCACAACAATTATCTCCTTTCACCGTTGTGCCACTGTGCCATAGAGCATATGTCATTCTGAACGGAGAGAAGTCCTCAGACGTAAAAGTCTCACTGGAGTATTATAGGGCCATTCCTTTTTACAGTATACACAAATGACCTGGTAGATAAAGTCGGAGGTTCCATGAGCTTTTGCAGACAATGCTGCTGTATACAAAGAAGTCGCGACTCTATAAAATTGTAGTGAAATGCAGGAAGACCTACAGAAGATCAACGATTCGTGCAGGGAGTGGCAATTGACTTTCAACATAAACAAATATAACGTATTGCGAATACATAGACAGAAATACCCTTTAATGTACGATTACAAGATTTCAGAAGTGACTGGAAGTAGTCGCATCCTTAAAATATGTATGAGTATGCGTACGAAGCGATTTGAACTAGAACGACCATATAAAAATAATCGCGAGTAAGGCATGTGCCAGACATATTCATTGGTAGGATCATAAGGAAATGTACTTCATCGACAAAGGAAGTAGCTTACAAAACATTCGTTCGATCAATCCTTGAATATTGCTTATCAGTATGGGATCCGTATCAGATGGAATTAATGGGATAGAGAAGAGCAGCACGTTTCGTAACAGATTCATTTAGTAAGCGCGAAAGCGTCACTGAGATACTCAGCCAAGTCCAGTGGCAGACGCTGCAGGAGAGGCATTCTTCATCTAAGTTATGGCCAACTGTTAAAGTACCGAGAATGTACATTCCTCGAAGAGTCAACCAATATATTGATTCCTCTTATGCATGTCTCGTGAAAAGACCATGAAGATAAAATTAGAGAGATTCGAGCTCACATGGAGGCTTAGTAGTAATCGCTCTTGCCCCGAACCATACGCGAGTGGAACAGAAAAGACGGAAATGACAGTGTGCACAAAGTACACTCCGCCAGGCACCGTAAGGTGGCTTGTGAAGTACAGATGTAGATGTGACGCACTGTTTGTACCAATTGTCTCCCATGATCAGCATTTCTTTATAAGCGTAAATGTATCAGATTTTTAAAAAAATTAGATGTTATAATCGAACTGTTCATTTTATTATACGTAAAGCTGTAAATACGATGCGCTTTCCAAATAATCTTAGCCTGATTACTAACTTTATTTACTTTTATCGTACACATGAAAGTGTGTTGTGTAACTAACAGATATTAATGGACAACAGGAAAATAAATCAACAAATGTCCATGTGAGCAACGGTGACAGCACGTAGCACATTTAGTCGATATTAAATTTCAGTCTCATGTATTAGCCTATGTAATGAGAGAGGTCAAACGGGATATGTTTCGTTTCAGAGGGCTCGTTTTCGTACGTAGATCCCTGGAATCTCGCAAAAACAATTGTTGAGCATTTCCGTGACACTCTCACGGTAGGTTAGAAAATTTGAAAACGGAAATGGATAGGTTAAAGTTAGATATAGTGGGAATTAGTGAAGTTCGGTGGCAGGAGGAACAAGACTTTTGGTCAGGTGACTACAGGGTTATCAACACAAAGTCAAATAGGGGTAATGCAGGAGTAGGTTTAATAATGAATAGGAAAATAGGAACGCGGGTAAGCTACTACAAACAGCTTAGTGAACGCATTATTGTGGCCAAGATAGATACGAAGCCCACACCTACTACAGTAGTACAAGTTTATATGTCAACTACTTCCGCAGATGACGAAGAAATTGAAGAAATGTATGATGAAATAAAAGAAATTATTCAGATAGTGAAGGGAGACGAAAATTTAATAGTCATGGGTGACTGGAATTCGAGTGTAGGAAAAGGGAGAGAAGGAAACGTAGAAGGTGAATATGGATTGGGGCTAAGAAATGAAAGAGGAAGCCGCCTGGTAGAATTTTGCACAGTTCTTTTTTTTTCTTTTATTTTTGTCTCATCTATTAATACAACTTAGTAAGGGTACGAGACTGTCCAACTACTCAAGAATTGATCGATCGAGGATTTCACATGCGGTCTCTTTAGGTCGTGAATTATAGTTCCTAAGGATTCTTCAAATAAAACTAAGTCTGACAACTGCCATAACCCCTTGCCAGATTGCGTATGTGTTTGTTCTACTTTACATCGCTTCGCACGTATACTCCTGTATACTTCACGATGGTGAATTATTCCAGTAACTAGACAAAGGAGATCACATATTTTTAGCTAGTTATTCTCTTAATCTCACATTTGTGTTATCAGATAGATACTACGAGAGTAGTTGTAAATAACGGCAAAATATAGTGACGAAGTATTTTCGCGCAACAAAATTACATTTATAGATAAAGTAATTTGTTAAACTCGCCAAACGAACTCACAATGACATCATTTCGTAGCAGATGGCGAGCTATATAGTAATGCGAAGAAGGTTCTATGGAACTTAACTTTCTAGAAAGTAGGGTAATAATCACAACTGACATAAACTGAAGAGTGATAATGTTATACATTCTAAGTGTTAAATCTCACAACCATCAGAAGAATCAATAAACACTGTATCTCTTTTTGTACATAATTTATCTCTATCAAAAAATAATAGAGATGGTATTCTGACTCCACGGAATTACGCTGCTCACCTCATCAGTGGAAAAATAATGAGACAAATTAGAAAATAAATTACGTATTAATAATGTTCTAGGTGTCACACCAGAGAACTTATAATACAAGTACAGAAATATTGTTGTTGTTGTGGTCTTCAGTCCTGAGACTGGTTTGATGCAGCTCTCCATGCTACTCTATCCTGTGCAAGCTTCTTCATCTCCCAGTACCTACTGCAACCTACATCCTTCTGAATCTGCTTAGTGTATTGATCTCTTGGTCTCCCCCTACGATTTTTACCCTCCACGCTGCCCTCCAATACTAAATTGGTGATCCCTTGATGCCTCAGAACATGTCCTACCAACCGATCCCTTCTTCTGGTCAAGTTGTGCCACAAACTCCTCTTCTCCCCAATCCTATTCAGTACCTCCTCATTAGTTATGTGATCTACCCATCTAATCTTCAGCATTCTTCTGTAGCACCACATTTCGAAAGCATCTATTCCCTTCTTGTCCAAACTATTTACCGTCCATGTTTCACTTCCATACATGGCTACACTCCATACAAATACTTTCAGAAATGACTTCCTGACACTTAAATCTATATTCGATGTTAACAAATTTCTCTTCTTCAGAAACGCTTTCCTTGCCATTGCCAGTCTACATTTTATATCCTCTCTACTTCTACCATCATCAGTTATTTTGCTCCCTAAATAGCAAAACTCCTTTACTACTTTAAGTGTCTCATTTCCTAATCTAATACCCTCAACATCACCCGACTTAATTCGACTACATTCCATTATCCTCGTTTTGCTTTTGTTGATGTTCATCTTATATCCTCCCTTCAAGACACCATCCACTCCGTTCAACTGCTCTTCCAAGTCCTTTGCTGTCTCTGACAGAATTACAATGTCATCGGCGAACCTCAAGAGTTTTATTTCTTCTCCCTGGATTTTAATACCTATTCCGAATTTTTCTTTTGTTTCCTTTACTGCTTGCTCAATATACAGATTGAATAACATCGGGGAGAGGCTACAACCCTGTCTCACTCCTTTCCCAACCACTGCTTCCCTCTCATGCCCCTCGACTCTTATAACTGCCATCTGGTTTCTGTACAAATTGTAAATAGCCTTTCGCTCCATGTATTTTACCCCTGCCACCTTTAGAATGTGAAAGAGAGTATTCCAGTCAACATTGTCAAAAGCTTTCTCTAAATCTACAAATGCTAGAAACGTAGGTTTGCCTTTCCTTAATCTTTCTTCTAAGATAAGTCGTAAGGTCAGTATTGCCTCACGTGTTCCAGTATTTCTACGGAATCCAAACTGATCTTCCCCGAGGTCGGCTTCTACTAGTTTTTCCATTCGTCTGTAAAGAATTCGTGTTAGTATTTTGCAGCTGTGGCTTATTAAACTGATTGTTCGGTAATTCTCACATCTGTCAACACCTGCTTTCTTTGGGATTGGAATTATTATATTCTTTTTGAAGTCTGAGGGTATTTCGCCTGTTTCATACATCTTGCTCACCAGATGGTAGAGTTTTGTCAGGACTGGCTCTCCCAAGGCCATCAGTAGTTCCAATGGAATGTTGTCTACTCCGGGGGCCTTGTTTCGACTCAGGTCTTTCAGTGCTCTGTCAAACTCTTCACGCAGTATCGTATCTCCCATTTCATCTTCATCTACATCCTCTTCCATTTCCATAATATTGTCCTCAAGTGCATCGCCCTTGTATAGACCCTCTATATACTCCTTCCACCTTTCTGCTTTCCCTTCTTTGCTTAGAACTGGGTTTCCATCTGAGCTCTTGATGTTCATACAAGTGGTTCTCTTTTCTCCAAAGGTCCCTTTAATTTTCCTGTAGGCAGTATCTATCTTACCCCTCGTGAGATAAGCCTCTACATCCTTACATTTGTCCTCTAGCCATCCCTGCTTAGCCATTTTGCACTTCCTGTCGATCTCATTTTTGAGACGTTTGTATTCCTTTTTGCCTGCTTCATTTACTGCATTTTTATATTTTCTCCTTTCATCAATTAAATTCAATATTTCTTCTGTTACCCAAGGATTTCTACTAGCCCTCGTCTTTTTACCTACTTGATCCTCTGCTGCCTTCACTACTTCATCCCTCACAGATACCCATTCTTCTTCTACTGTATTTATTTTCCCCATTCCTGTCAATTGTTCCCTTATGCTCTCCCTGAAACTCTCTACAACCTCTGGTTCTTTCAGTTTATCCAGGTCCCATCTCCTTAAATTCCCACCTTTTTGCAGTTTCTTCAGTTTTAATCTACAGGTCATAACCAATAGATTGTGGTCAGAGTCCACATCTGCCCCTGGGAATGTCTTACAATTTAAAACCTGGTTCCTAAATCTCTGTCTTACCATTATATAATCTATCTGATACCTTTTAGTATCTCCAGGGTTCTTCCATGTATACAACCTTCTATCATGATTCTTAAACCAAGTGTTAGCTATGATTAAGTTGTGCTCTGTGCAAAATTCTACCAGGCGGCTTCCTCTTTCATTTCTTATCCCCAATCCATATTCACCTTCTACGTTTCCTTCTCTCCCTTTTCCTACACTCGAATTCCAGTCACCCATGACTATTAAATTTTCGTCTCCCTTCACTATCTGAATAATTTCTTTTATTTCATCATACATTTCTTCAATTTCTTCGTCATCTGCAGAAGTAGTTGACATATAAACTTGTACTACTGTAGTAGGTGTGGGCTTCGTATCTATCTTGGCCACAATAATGCGTTCACTAAGCTGTTTGTAGTAGCTTACCCGCGTTCCTATTTTCCTATTCATTATTAAACCTACTCCTGCATTACCCCTATTTGACTTTGTGTTGATAACCCTGTAGTCACCTGACCAAAAGTCTTGTTCCTCCTGCCACCGAACTTCACTAATTCCCACTATATCTAACTTTAACCTATCCATTTCCGTTTTCAAATTTTCTAACCTACCTGCCCGATTAAGGGACCTGACATTCCACGCTCCGATCCGTAGAACGCCAGTTTTCTTTCTCCTGATAACGACATCCTCTTGAGTAGTCCCCGTCCGGAGATCCGAATGGGGGACTATTTTACCTCCGGAATATTTTACCCAAGAGGACGCCATCATCATTTAATCATACAGTAAAGCTGCATGCCCTCGGGAAAAATTACGGCCGTAGTTTCCCCTTGCTTTCAGCCGTTCGCAGTACCAGCACAGCAAGGCCGTTTTGGTTATTGTTACAAGGCCAGATTAGTCAATAATCCAGACTGTTGCCCTTGCAACTACTGAAAAGGCTGCTGCCCCTCTTCAGGAACCACACGTTTGTCTGGCCTCTCAACAGATACCCCTCCGTTGTGGTTGTACCTACGGTACGGCTATCTGTATCGCTGAGGCACGCAAGCCTCCCCACCAACGGCAAGGTCCATGGTTCATGGGGGGGGGGGGGGGGGGGGACAGAAATATAGCAGTAATGTTTTAACTAACAGAACTGAAGTCAACAAAAACCGTGTCTGATATCGTTCAAATTTTTACAGGAGACTAGTAAAATTAAGGTAAGCAAAAAATCTTATAGTATTGACTTCTTTTTCTTATAGAATACCATTTGTGGGACCGGATGCAAAGTTTACGGTAGAGCTCGATCTACTCTTGAGGTAGATATGGTAACATCTACAATAGGTCTTTCTGTTTTGCAGCATAAACATGGGTGGTCTTTCAGATGAAGTACGAGATGGCATACATCAACCATGACATTCCCTTCTCTTTTGGATACATGGATATTTTTTCATTCTGGATGAGTGTGAGATACTTCGATAATACTGCTTTTTGCTTTTTATGCTATTTCTGAAACCCAAATTATCTCCTTTCGTTGTAAAGATGTTTTATTGATACAAACAAAAGCTTACATGCACACTGCTTAACACACAAAGTGCGCATCAATTAAACAGAGGAGACCTCGACAAATGACACTCGTAACTCCTGAGGGAAGCATTGTTTGGCAGAAAGACCATGCACCATGTAGTAATGAATCTTTGAAACATTTTCTCTATGATTTGACAGTTGGAACAGGTATAGGGACATTCAACAGAGTACCGAGAAATACAGCTTCACTGAAAATACGTTTTGTGAAAAAAATAGCATGAAGGACGTTTGACATTTCCACTCTTGAGTTGTTTGTAGGTCTAATTTCGTTGCAATAATTATTACTTAAAATATGTTTGCATTTTACAGACATGAGTAAAAATGCTCACTGATGATGGCCCAAAAGATACTGAAACATGTTCGAGCAGTGAGAAGAACAGTTGTTTGTATACTAGGAGACTTGAATTCCCGTTATTGATACATATTTTTGTTAGGAAGTCTTCATTCTCGTAACATACGTGCTCGGTTATTCTGTATTAATGTATTCTACTAGCTAGAGATTGTGAAAAAATTTATAGAAGATTTTTGGACGTCACGGGACGTGGCATCAACCTGAGATCACTGATTACTGTCTTCTGGATCTCAAGAACGAATGCAGAAAGTTGCGTATCACACGATCGGATCTTGCCAGAAAAATCACCATACACAAGCACAAAATACGTCCCATCACCCTACCATCCCCCCATGAACCATGGACCTTGCCGTTGGTGGGGAGGCTTGCGTGCCTCAGCGATACAGATGGCCGTACCGTTGGTGCAACCACAACGGAGGGGTATCTGTTGAGAGGCCAGACAAACATGTGGTTCCTGAAGAGGGGCAGCAGCCTTTTCAGTAGTTGCAGGGGCAACAGTCTGGATGATTGACTGATCTGGCCTTGTAACATTAACCAAAACGGCCTTGCTGTGCTGGTACTGCGAACGGCTGAAAGCAAGGGGAAACTACAGCCGTAATTTTTCCCGAGGACATGCAGCTTTACTGTATGATTAAATGATGATGGCGTCCTCTTGGGTAAAATATTCCGGAGGTAAAATAGTCCCCCATTCGGATCTCCGGGCGGGGACTACTCAAGAGGACGTCGTTATCAGGAGAAAGAAAACTGGCGTTCTACGGATCGGAGCGTGGAATGTCAGATCCCTTAATCGGGCAGGTAGGTTAGAAAATTTAAAAAGGGAAATGGATAGGTTAAAGTTAGATATAGTGGGAATTAGTGAAGTTCGGTGGCAGGAGGAACAAGACTTTTGGTCAGGTGATTACAGGGTTATAAATACAAAATCAAATAGGGGTAATGCAGGAGTAGGTTTAATAATGAATAAAAAATAGGAGTGCGGGTTAGCTACTACAAACAGCATAGTAAACGCATTATTGTGGCCAAGATAGACACAAAGCCCATGCCTACTACAGGAGTACAAGTTTATATGTCAACTAGCTCTGCAGATGATGAAGAAATTGATGAAATGTATGACGAGATAAAAGAAATTATTCAGGTAGTGAAGGGAGACGAAAATTTAATAGTCATGGGTGACTGGAATTCGTCAGTAGGAAAAGGGAGAGAAGGAAACATAGTAGGTGAATATGGATTGGGGGGAAGAAATGAAAGAGGAAGCCACCTTGTAGAATTTTGCACAGAGCATAACTTAATCATAGCTAACACTTGGTTTAAGAATCATAAAAGAAGATTGTATACCTGGAAGAATCCTGGAGATACTAAAAGGTATCAGATAGATTATATAATGGTAAGACAGAGATTTAGGAACCAGGTTTTAAATTGTAAGACATTTCCAGGGGCAGATGTGGATTCTGACCACAATCTATTGGTTATAAACTGCAGATTGAAACTGAAGAAACTGCAAAAAGGTGGGAATTTAAGGAGATGGGACCTGGATAAACTGAAAGAACCAGAGGTTGTAGAGAGTTTCAGGGAGAGCATAAGGGAACAATTGACAGGAATGGGGAAAATAAATACAGTAGAAGAAGAATGGGTATCTGTGAGGGATGAAGTAGTGAAGGCAGCAGAGGATCAAGTAGGTAAAAAGACGAGGGCTAATAGAAATCCTTGGGTAACAGAAGAAATATTGAATTTAATTGATGAAAGGAGAAAATATAAAAATGCAGTAAATGAAGCAGGCAAAAAGGAATACAAACGTCTCAAAAATGAGATCGACAGGAAGTGCAAAATGGCTAAGCAGGGATGGCTAGAGGACAAATGTAAGGATGTAGAGGCTTGTCTCACTAGGGGTAAGATAGATACTGCCTACAGGAAAATTAAAGAGACCTTTGGAGAGAAGAGAACCACTTGTATGAATATCAAGAGCTCAGATGGCAACCCAGTTCTAAGCAAAGAAGGGAAGGCAGAAAGGTGGAAGGAGTATATAGAGGGTTTATACAAGGGCGATGTACTTGAGGACAATATTATGGAAATGGAAGAGGATGTAGATGAAGATGAAATAGGAGATACGATACTGCGTTAAGAGTTTGACAGAGCACTGAAAGACCTGAGTCGAAACAAGGCCCCGGGAGTAGACAACATTCCATTAGAACTACTGACGGCCTTGGGAGAGCCAGTCCTGACAAAACTCTACCATCTGGTGAGCAAGATGTATGAGACGGGTGAAATACCCTCAGACTTCAAGAAGAATATAATAATTCCAATCTCAAAGAAAGCAGGTGTTGACAGACGTGAGAATTACCGAACTATCAGTTTAATAAGTCACAGCTGCAAAATACTAACGCGAATTCTTTACAGACGAATGGAAAAACTGGTAGAAGCGGACCTCGGGGAAGATCAGTTTGGATTCCGTAGAAATGTTGGAACCCGTGAGGCAATACTAACCTTACGACCTATCTTAGAAGAAAGATTAAGGAAAGGCAAACCTACGTTTCTAGCATTTGTAGACTTAGAGAAAGCTTTTGACAATGTTGACTGGAATACTCTCTTTCACATTCTAAAGGTGGCAGGGGTAAAATACAGGGAGCGAAAGGCTATTTACAATTTGTACCGAAACCAGATGGCAGTTATAAGAGTCGAGGGGCATGAGAGGGAAGCAGTGGTTGGGAAAGGAGTGAGACAGGGTTGTAGCCTCTCCACGATGTTATTCAATCTGTATATTGAGCAAGCAGTAAAGGAAACAAAAGAAAAATTCGGAGTAGGTATTAAAATTCATGGGGAAGAAGTAAAAACTTTGAGGTTCGCCGATGACATTGTAATTCTGTCAGAGACAGCAAAGGACTTGGAAGAGCAGCTGAACGGAATGGACAGTGTCTTGAAAGGAGGATATAAGATGAACATCAACAAAAGCAAAACGAGGATAATGGAATGTAGTCAAATTAAATCGGGTGATGCTGAGGGAATTAGATTAGGAAATGACCGAGCGAGGTGGCGCAGTGGTTAGCACACTGGACTCGCATTCGGGAGGACGACGGTTCAATCCCGTCTCCGGCCATCCTGATTTAGGTTTCCCGTTATTTCCCTAAATCGTTTCAGGCAAATGCCGGGATGGTTCCTGTGAAAGGGCACGGCCGATTTCCTTCCCAATCCTTCCCTAACCCGAGCTTGCGCTCCGTCTCTAATGACCTCGTTGTCGACGGGACGTTAAACACTAACCACCACAATCAGATTAGGAAATGAGACACGTAAAGTAGTAAAGGAGTAGTAAGTGTCAGGAAGTCGTTTCTGAAAGTATTTGTATGGAGTGTAGCCATGTATGGAAGTGAAACATGGACGATAACCAGTTTGGACAAGAAGAGAATAGAAGCTTTCGAAATGTGGTGCTACAGAAGAATGCTGAAGATAAGGTGGGTAGATCACGTAACTAATGAGGAAGTATTGAATAGAATTGGGGAGAAGAGAAGTTTGTGGCACAACTTGACTAGAAGAAGGGATCAGTTGGTAGGACATGTTTTTAGGTATCAAGGGATCACAAATTTAGCATTGGAGGGCAGCGTGGAGGGTAAAAATCGTAGAGGGAGACCAAGAGATCAATACACTAAGCAGATTCAGAAGGATGTAGGTTGCAGTAGGTACTGGGAGATGAAGAAGCTTGCACAGGATAGAGTAGCATGGAGAGCTGCATGAAACCAGTCTCAGGACTGAAGACCACAACAACAACAACAACAACACCCTACCATACATGGACGTCAGTGAGATAGGCCCATAAACCCGAAAATCATCTTAGAGATTTGAATACTCTGCTCCTTTGCCCAGTCTAATGGCATGAAACCCGGAATCGTTGCAGTGACTTATGATACACTGTTGCAGGAAGTGGGACTATATCTCCCGCATAGTTGACGTGCACTATCTGAATACTTGTTGTCATGATTCTTGACGTCAAAAAATCTTCTATAATTTTTTTCACAATCTCTAGCTGGTAGAATACATTAACACAGAATAACCAAGCACGTATTTTGCGAGAATGAAGACTTCCTATCAAAAATATATATCAATCACGGGAATTTAAGCCCTCTAGTATGCAAACAACTGTTCTTTTTAATGCTCGAACATGTTTCAGTATCTTTGTTTCTTCATCAGAGGGCATTTTTATTCAGGTCTGTAAAATGAAACTTATTTTAAGTAATAATTATTGCAACGAAATTAGGCCTAAAAACAATTGAGGAGTGGAAATGTCAAACGTCCACCATGCAATTTTTTTCACAAAACACATTTTCATTGCAGTATCCGAACACTCCAAGTAATGTAGAAATGACCACTAGATGTCACGAGAGGTGGACCTGTAAGTCTAAAAAGCAGTCAGGGGCCATTTGTTGTCAGCAGAGAAGCAGTAACACCAGAATGGATCGGTCAGGAGAGCTCAATGACTTCGAACGTGGGCTAGTCATTTGACGTCACCTAAGTAACAGATCCATCAGGGATATTTTAACCCTCCTAAAGCTGGTGATGTGACTGTGAAGTGGATGCGCGAAAGAGCAACCGTAGCTAAACCAAGACCAGCCGGACCTCATGTACAAACGGACAGGGAACGTCGAGTATTGCGGTGGGTGGTTATAACAAGTTGTATGAAATCACCAAAAGGAATCACTCGTGAATTCCAAAGTGCTACCAGCAACCCAGCTAGAACAGTGACTGTGTGTAGGCAGTTAAAAAGAATGAGGTACATTGGTCGATCTGTTCCTCATAAATTACACATTTCTGCACTCGCCACTCGACAGTGGATGACTGGAAGCGAGTGATTTAGAGTGATAAATCACGCTGTACCATGTGGCAATCCGATGGAACAGTTTGGGCTTGGTGGATTCCTTGAAAACCTTACCTGCCATTATCTGCAATGCCAACAGTGAACTACAGACGAAGAGCTGTTGCGGTATGGAGATCCTTTTTGTGGTTAGGGTGTAGTCCCATTATTGCAGTTAAGAAAACGCTAAATGTGGAAATATATGAACGCAATTGACAGCATTGTGAAGGCGTACAGTAAAGGAACAGTTTGGACACGAAGAGTGATTGTATCAGCATGACAATATACCTTATCATAAGGCAGAATTTGTAACAACAAAAATCCTGAGACAGACTGGTCTGCCCAGAGTCCAGATCTGAACCCTATGGAACGCCTTTGGGATGAGTTAGACGCCTATTTCTCTCCAGACCCTACTGACTAACATTGTTACCTTCTCCTGTTTCGACTTTGAGAAAGAATGGGCTGCCATTCCTCCCATTCCTCCCTAGATATTCAGACACCTCATTGTAAGTGTCCCCAACAGAGTTCAAGCCGTCATAAAGGGCGATGGGTGGATATACCACACATCAATGTGCAACAATAAGTGTCCCGATACTATTGATCAGATAGTGTAGAATTTAACAGGAATACCGTCAGATACATTGGCCTTTATCGAGCTACTTGAACTAATTTTCATTTACGGGCTCGCATGTATCCATATCTGAGATTTTAACGTCTGTGTGACTGTCGGATTCTGAACTTCGTTATGACCTTCTTCGATTAAGTATTATAGCTTTCATTTGATCATCTTCAGTTCCAGTGCAGTCTTGGTCAATGTGAACCTGTGCAGACGATTTTGTTCCATCGACTAATTTTACGTGATACCAAGACGTTTGAGATTTTTTTTGACAGGCAGACAGAAATGCATATCGTATAGTTTTCCTTTCGCTCGTTCCGTTACTGTTTCGGGGAAATGGATCGACATACTGTTCACTGTCTAGCACACACACCAGTTGTTGGAGTCGCACCTGCTACAGCGACAAGATTCATACAGTTTTAGTTAAAAAGTCGGCGGTTGTAGAGGAAGACAGTCATTGCCACGGACTTCGCTCACCTAGCTACACCTACAGATGTGTTTTGTCGTGTAAAGGTGTCGCGCTTGTCTGTCCCTTCTGTCGCTGATGAAGGACGCGACGATCTTGCTTTATGCACGCTATATAGCTCGCGGCAGTGACCTGCATTATTTGTTTCACTTTACTTTGGACACTTCTGTTAATCAATATCACGTGAAGGCAAAATATTGTTGCGGTTCGACGA
Organism: Schistocerca nitens; assembly: GCF_023898315.1. Classification (NCBI taxonomy): domain Eukaryota; kingdom Metazoa; phylum Arthropoda; class Insecta; order Orthoptera; family Acrididae; genus Schistocerca; species Schistocerca nitens. Next base: position 561,065,142 of record NC_064616.1, read on the forward strand.
GAATCACTACGGCAATTTGTTCGTCGTACATCTTACTCCTGCTGCGACGTCAATGTGGAGATAGGAGGTATAATGTCGTGAAAGAAAATTTACCTATTATCGAGACAAAGAACTTACAGGGGGTCTGGGTGTAAGTGGAGACACATTCTAATAGTGCGTGAACGTTTCCAGCAGAGCACATAGACGAATACCAACGGTCAAGTGGAACTATCAATATCAGCGTTGAATAAAATTAAACGGAAGGCGACTGCCCATCCAGTACAGATAATGACTGCTGTAAGAGACTTGGAGGTATTAGTTTAAGATACAAAGAAGAGCAATCACAGAGGAGACTAATGACACCCTGTTACTGTACTCAACTGCTGAGGCTATAGCAACAAAGTGTCAAGAGTTTAAAGCGCTCCTGAAAGGCATTGATCTTTCACAAAACTAGATACCGAAATGAGACTAAAACTTGAAATCGATATCAGTGAGGTTTTGTGGTTATCCCTAAGCGTTTATCGAAAGGATGTGCTATTGGGAAATACAGGTAGTGTAGGGGAAAGAAGGTAAAATGGCGAAGTTGGGCCACTCTTTATCTGATGTCTTCAACTGTGCTGCTTCCTGCCGAGAAATGGCCAAACTAGGTGTAATCGACACCATTATTGTCGTCAGTGACGTTGACAAAGGTAGCTTGCTCCGTTGTCTTTCTGTGAAAACGTTTAGGTTTTCCGATCGTTTGATGAAATTAAGTCACTCATATTACTTTACTTGTTTCATTTTTATGTAGAGCAATAGGTTTTTGCGTTATCGCGGCTCACTCAATGTCTTTTGACTTCCAAATGTAAGTCACTGTCGTTTCCTTCTGTTGTATTGTTTCTCGTGTGAACCACTGATAAAGACATGGCGTCTGATCGGAAAAACTGGCCACGCTACACGTCGGGAAAAGCGCCCAAGATTGCCACTTTTCACGACGATTGGCCACTATTCGCGACAGTTCATCTTCAATGTGTTTATCCCAGTGAGAATTAGCTAATTCCATATTTTGTGCCTCGTATAACAATTGAAATTAAAGCATTACAAATCGTTTTACATACAAAAGTAATATCTGTTAGTCTGCACTTCTGAAAGCGTTTGTAAGACAGTTTCTCAAGCATGAGATCGAAAAGTAGTAGTACGAAATTTTTATATAGTTTGGAATCGTCTTCTTCTTCCATATAATTTATGTGATGTCCTCGTTTCTTCTCTTTCCTCTTTCTAATAAACAATCTTGTAATCACTGTCCGCAGCTCGTGGTCGTGCGGTAGCGTTCTCGCTTCCAACGCCCGGGTTCCCGGGTTCGATTCCCGGTGGGGTCGGGGATTTTCTCTGCCTCGTGATGACTGGGTGTTGTGTGTTGTCCTTAGGTTAGTTAGGTTTAAGTAGTTCTAAGTTCTAGGGGACTGATGACCACAGATGTTAAGTCCCATAGTGCTCAGAGCCATTTGAGCCATTTGTAATCACTAATTCTGTAACTATTCCTGCCATTGTCAAAAATTATTCTCCGCTTAACTTCACTAACCCTCCCAGAATCACCGGTTTAGTTACCCTCGTTTATTCCCCGGTTAGGCATTATTATGTATTTGTACAGCGCGTTTTCCGCGCACTTACGAGAACTGAACTTAAGCGGCTGCTGAGCGGGAACTGTATAACTGGGCCTTAGTAGTGTAGCGATTTGGCAAAAATTTTCTGTCAAAATTTCATTTTCTTGGATACGCCTAGAAGATAATATGTAATCTTACTTATTTTTTATTTCTGTTAGCCGTTTATTCCCACTCTAGCAGTCTGAATCCATGGATTTCACTAATAATTATAACAACGCTGATCATTCGCACACCCAATCAACCACATGAACAAACAGCGATTGGCATCCACCCGTTCGGGTTTATTCGGCTCAGCTGGTATAGGCCCGTCCCCTTTTGTCTGTGGGAAAGTTTTTTTTGTTTCTAGATGCGACGGGAATTCCCCTGGCAGAGACAGCACGTACATTATGCACACATTCAAAAATCAGCTTATGAAGAAATCAACTTAGAATGTGTTCAAAAATGTTCAAAAACCAATAGGGATGCGTTTCAAAATCATATGAATAATCGATACACCAACGTGCGCTGGATGCTAGGCGCTTTGTGAAATTCTTCAGTAATATGAGTTTGGCGCCCCCTGAAATTGCCGCCCGGGGCAGGTACCCAGGAGCCCCCCCCCCTGTTGGCATTAGCATTCAATATTGCGGTTGCGGTGCCATGGTAGACGAAATGTGGGTGTCGAATATCATTGTCCCTTTGCGATCTCGCACTCAAGGGGCTCCTTGTCAGTGTTTGTGGCGTGGCATCTCCTGAACTATTTGTCGCAAAGTGATATAATTTTGCATGTACATTGAGTTGTGTATGCGGATACCGTCTGCAAAACGTGTCGCAAATACAGTTAGTGATTAAGAAGTAATAAATTAAAACGTCATGGCTGATGCAGCAGTTTTATTGCATGAATGGCGAAAATGTAGTTAGGGATAAACTTTTCCCTTTCTCGTATTTTTTGGAAGGGAGTGTCAGCAATAAAAAGTCTTCTGAAGGTTTTTAATTACGTGTAAAGTTTATTGCAAGTCACTAAGTGCTTTCATTCTCAAATATTGGACGAATATAGTCCGATTCATTGAGCTGCTCATCAATCATTGTTGTGAGAGCGCTGTTTTCCCATACAGGAGAGTAATATTCACCAGCAAAATTCACAAGAGCGTAGAGTATTGGCGTCTGCAGCCCAAATGATTTCGGCAATCTTGAACCAAGTTTCTTAGATAAGATCCAAAGTGGTTTCTAGATGTATTGGATTGTAGTTGTCCATTGCTTTTGTAACGGTCTGCAATACATCAAAAGTGTGTCTGTGAATGTGCTTGTCGAATTTTCGGTTCAAATGGTTCAAATGGCTCTGAGCACTATGGGACTTAACTGCTGTGGTCATCAGTCCCCTAGAACTTAGTGGTTAGCACACTGGACTTGCATTCGGGAGGACGACGGTTCGATCCCGTCTCCAGCCATCCTGATTTAGGTTTTCCGTGATTTCCCTAAATCGTTTCAGGCAAATGCCGGGATGGTTTCTTTGAAAGGGCACGGCCGATTTCCTTCCCAATCCTTCCCTAACCCGAGCTTGCGCTCCGTCTCTAATGACCTCGTTGTCGACGGGACGTTAAACACTGACCACCACCACCACCTAGAACTTAGAACTACTTAAACCTAACTAACCTAAGGACATCACACACATCCATGCCCGAGGCAGGATTCGAATCTGCGACCGTAGCGGTCACGCGACTCCAGACTGTAGCGCCTAGAACCGCACGGCCACTTCGGCCGGCTCGAATTTTCGGTTTTGACTGATAAGGTTGTTGGCACGTGTTGCAGGGATGTGGAACCGTCCGCAGTCAGCCAACTCCCGCCAAGAGGCGGACATGGTGAACAAGGCGCGGCGACAGTTGTCGGCCGCAAAGGACCCCGTGGACAAGCTGCGCCTACTCTGCCTCTCCAGGGGCACCACGGGAATCCTCGGCCTCGGCAGGTACAGCGCTGTGGCCTCTTGCTCTTCTCTTTCGTGTGCCGTCCTTTCCATATTTTACTTATTCCTCACTCTTCCATCATTTACATCCTTCATATTGGCTTTCTCTTAATAGACAATCACCGTCTGGGTCACAACTTTTTATTTACTGACAGACTGTTACAATCTACGCTGCAGATCATCTTCAGGTCTAGGTTGGAACAAAAAGGCGATAACAATAATGGTATTACAGAAGTGTGATATTATGAACACTTGTCTCTGGATAGTATAAACAACAACAGAACATGAACTGACATACATCTGGCGCCGCAAAGCGTAATTTGTCAACGTTGTGTGAAACTAACATAAAAAACAAGGATGTGGTGGGAAAAAAAATTCGTACAGTCACGTGACATGTGCGACAGTCGTAGGTGTAAAACTTTTTCTCCATATATAACTAAATTTTAAAAAATTAATAAAAATTCAGACGTTTAGGACAGTTAATGTAGTACATTTCAGCGTGAATGGCGCCTTACACAGTAATAGATTACAAGCAAACGTTATAATCATACTGACAAGAAACTGTGCAGCGTACATTTTCGTTCTTCTACACATATTATGAAAAGCCAGTGCAAAGTTACCGAATATGTCTGAGGCTTTTAAGATATTGTCTTCGTTTTAATGAATAACAATAAAAATACACTAAGGGCTCTTACTGTAAGGTAAAAATGGGAGAAATAAAAAGAAGACTAGTTACAAAATAACTGCGTTAATGTAGTAAATTTCACCGCGAATGATGCGTTACACGGTAATACAAAAAACAAGTGTTACAGACATACTGACAGCACGCTGTGTATCGTAAAATTTTATAATTGTTTACATATTTTAAAAGACAGTGCAAAATCACCGAACATACCTAAAACTTTTCGAATTCACCTTCTTTTTAATGAATAAGAATAGAAGTAACCTGAGGAGTCTTTCTGTAAACTAAAAAAGGGGGAAGAAATTGGACATTAGTTTCGAAATAATCACAGAAAAAATGACCCTAGTTACGAAATAACCATTGCTACTTTTAGCAAACAATTAATACAAATTACCAAAGGTGTTAAGTGATAACAGTTTGAGAATCGGCCAATATGTAGACGTTAGCAACACAACAGCACTCTACTTTTCAAACTGCTTATCCAGTTCCTTCTTTTGTTTGAGTACGAGGGGTATCATAAAATTTTAATAATCAACTCGAAAAAAATAAAGATAGGTAATTAATTTTTTGCTCATTTGGAACTACACGTCCCCAGTCGTGACACACACTGAAATTCCAGCGGGAAGTTACTGTAAAATGATTCGATTGACAAGAAGCAGAACACGAGCTGACCAATTATATTCGTGGCCACAGCAATATAAAACTTTGCACAACAACAGGAAAGAGATCGTCCTAGTGAAGCAATTCTCAACTAGAGGTCAGAATAGAGACTTCAATGCGAACCTTGACGAGGGACACTTCGCAGCAGCTTGCAGGTCGCTCAAGATTTTCTTCCCGAGCGTCGCTACCGATAACACCACGAGAAGTGCATGCTTGAACATAAATGCAAAAAATGTTCAAATGTGTGAATTCCTAAGGGACCAAACTGCTTAGGACATCGGTCCCTAGACTTACACACTACTTAAAGTAAGGTATGCTAAGAACAACACACAAACCCATGCCCGAGGGAAGACTCGAACCTCCTGAGGGAGGGGCCGCGCAGTCCGTGACATGACGCCTCAAACCGCGCGGCCACTCCGCGCGGCGAACATAAATAAATGTAGATGTTAGCCAAGTGTACAGGTTGTGCTCTCGTATTTGACCACGAGCTGCACCTGTGCATTATCCCAAACACATTACAAGCGACAGTGTGGTAACAGTGTTTTGTTTAGTTGTGAGTGCACTATGTTGGAGTTAAGCGAATTCGAACATGGGCAGATTGTTGGTTCTCGTTTGGTGGATTCTTACGTAACCAAGTTAGCCGAAGTGTTTGCTATTTCAAGGGCCACCGTACCGAAGATTTATACCGCATAGAGGCTAAGCAGAAAAACATCATCCGCTAAGTCACAAAGCGAATGAAAATGTGTCTTGAGTGAGGGTGACAGATGGCCATTGAAGTGATTTTTGACGAAAAATAAGCTGACGACAGTTGCAAAAATCACTGCAGAATTGAACGTCGCCTTCGCGAACCCTGTCAGCACCAAAATAACACGAAGGGAGCTCCATAAACAGGAATTTCATGGCGAACTGGAATTCCAAAACCACTCATCAGTGATGCGATTGCTTGTAACAGGAAAACGTGGTGCCGAAACCAGAAAACTTGGACTATAGAGCAATGGAAGAAAGTCATTTGGTCGGATGAGTTTTGTTTCACCCTGTTTCCAACTTCTAGCTGAGTTTAGGCCCCAAGAGTGAAACATGGCGGGGGTTCGGTGATGATTTGGGCAGCCATATTGGGGTATTCCAAGGGCCCATGAGTACTCTGCAAGGTCGCGTTACTGCCAAGGCTTTCCCACCAAGGAAAAATCCTTTGCAGTACCGGGAATAGAACCTTGGTCCTCCGCATGGCAGCAATATACGCAGTCATTTTTTTTTGTTTTTTTTCCACTTTTTTGACAGATTAAAATATTGTGACCATTTTTTTTCTTTCGCTCTGCATTATTGCTCCCCTTGACTTGGCTTCTCCGACATTCACAAGTTTCTCTTCAAAAGTCTGTGATTTTCATCTAAGCACAAAAGTATTTTTTTATTCATCTTTTAAAATTATGATGTATGCATTATTGCTCCCCTTGACTTGGCTTCTCCGCCATTCACAAGTTTCTCTTCAAAAGTCTGTTATTTTCATTTAAGCACAAAAGTATTTTTTTATTCATCTTTTAAAATTATGATTTCTTCGTGTTAAATAAAGAAAATAAATCCAGCTTATCGATGATATACAAAGAAAAGTATAACTTCCTCTGAATTTTTTCTGGAGAAAGTCTTTAGATGCAAGATTGCTACAAAAATACAGTGATCAGCCAGAACATTATGACCACCGACGTACTGTCGATATAAACCAGTCCAGGCGACAGCAGCGTCACTTGGTGACGGATGACTGCTAGTCAGACACATGCACGGTGCATGTAGTATCAATAGCGTGTGTACAATGGGGAAGGCACGATATCTATTTGAGTTGGACCGAGGGCAGATTGTGATGGCCCGGAGGCTCAGCACGAGCATTTCGGAAATTGCACGACTTGTCCGGTGATCGAGGGTGATGTGGTGAGCGTCTTTAACCCGCGGGGAAACCAAGTTGAAATCATGTACAGATGTTATGGGGCTGGAGGAGCACCCCTCGTTTGAGATGTTGGACGTTGTAGGCTGAGCAGATTGGTAAAACAGGATAAGCGGTGAACTTGCGGCGGAACAAACATCAGACTTTAATGGTTCAAATGGCTCTGAGCACTATGGGACTTAACATCTGAGGTCATCAGTCCCCTAGAACTTAGAACTACTTAAACCTAACTAACCTAAGGACATCACACACATCCATGCCCGAGGCAGGATTCGAACATGCGACCGTAGCGGTCGCGCGGTTCCAGACTGTAGCGCCTAGATCCGCTCGGCCACACCGGCCGGCTTCAGACTTTATGTTGGGTAGAGTACAAGTGTTGGTGAACAAACAGTGCACAGAACACTCCTAACGATGGGTCTCCGGAGCAGACGACGCATACATTTGCCAATGTTAACACCACGACATCGACAACTACGACAGAAATGGGCACCTGACCATCGGCACTGGACGTTGGTTGTGTGGCAGAGCGTTGCATGGTCTGAAGAATCCCGATGCCTTGTTGAGCGTGACGATGGGAGGGCGCGAATCCGTAATCTTTCAGTGGAGGAGCTCCTTGACGCCTGTACTGCGGGACGGAGACAAGCTGACAGCGGCTCCGTAATGCTCTGGGGGACACTCACGCGGCCGTCTATGGGTCCAGTGAAGCTCGTGCAAGGCACCATGACGTTCGAGGAGTATCGTACACTGGTTGCAGACCACGTACACCCCTTCATGATGATTATGCTTCTCGACGGCAGTGGGCAAGATAATGCGCCATGGCACAAGGCCAGGAGTGTGATGGAGAGGTTCGAGGAACACAGTGGCGAGTTCCAATTGATATGCTGGCCCACAAACTCACAAGATCTGAACCCAATCGAACACATCTTGGATGTGCTGGCTGTAGCGTCAGAGTTCATCGTCCCCCTTCCCGGAATTGACGGGAATTAGGTGACCTGTGTGTGCAAATGTGGTGACAACTCCCACCAGTGGCCTACCAAGGTCTCACTGTAACCATGATACGACGCGTCGCCGCTGTTATCCGTGCCAAAGGTGGACAAACCAGCTGTTAGGTAGGTGGTCACAATGTTCTGACTGATCAGTGTATGCACCAGTTTTCAAGACATATTTTGTACACTTAGATTAGCGGTAAATGTTTAATTTTCCAAGGAGTAAAAATGGCTGGCTCAAATGGCTCTGAGCACTATGGGACTCAACTGGTGAGGTCATTAGTCCCCTAGAACTTAGAACTAGTTAAACCTAACTAACCTAAGGACATCACACACATCCATGCCCGAGGCAGGATTCGAACCTGCGACCGTAGCGGTCACGCGGTTCCAGACTGAGGCGCCTTTAACGGCACGGCCACACCGGCCGGCGGCGGCGACAAGCTGCTGCGCACTGCTACATTGACTTTTTGATTTCTTTTATCGTGAAGCCCTACAACTGGCAGCGCTTGTACTTCATAAAAACAGTGAACATTCACAATTAATGTGTACATGAGTTTCGACTGGGGAAAAATATTTGTGTTCCAACTAAGAGACAGAAAATTTAATGTACACAGTTGTAACCACTGATTCTGATAGGGTTATTGAAGCAAAAATTTACCAAGGAATATCGGTCAGAGGAAAAAGAAGATTGAATGTGGTTAGAATTTATAATAACCAGACTGTATGACAGTGGGGGTTGTAACTCCATGAAATATTTCTGCGAATCATACTCCTCAGCTACGGAGGTTGGCAACGTTGTCAAACCCTTTCTCTAAATTTGCAAATGCTGTAAATGTAGGTTTGTCTTTCTCAATCTATCTTCTAATGTAAGTCATAGGGTCATTATTGCCTTATAAGTTCTTGTATTTCTTTGGAAGCCAAACTGATCTATGAGATCGGCTCTTACCAGACTTTCCATTCTTCTCTAAATAACTCGTATTAGTACTTTCCCAGCATGACTTATCAAACTTGACCGCCGCCGTATCTGTGTGGCAAGCGCCTAAGACTGCCATGTGGAAAACTTTCCATTCACGGCATTGCCAGGGATTTTGCTGTAATGGGGCGATTGGAATGGGGTGCACTCAGCCTCGTGAGGGCAAGTGAAGACTTACTTGGATGAGCAGTAGCCTCTCCAAAGTCTATAAAGCTGACAACGCCTGGACGAGCGGATTACTCAATGCTGACACCATGCTCCTCCATACCACATCCAAATTACCCAATATGGCAAAGGATGATATGGCGCGCGGTCGGAATCACGTGTTCCTCTAGGTCTGATCGAGAAATTAGGATTTTTCTGAGACTTGTGGTTCGGTACCTATCAATGGTTCAAATGGCTCTGAGCACTATGGGACTTAACATCTATGGTCATCAGTCCCCTAGAACTTAGAACTACTTAAACCTAACTAACCTAAAGACATCACACAACACCCAGCCATCACGAGGCAGAGAAAATCCCTGACCCCGCCGGGAATCGAACCCGGGAACCCGGGCGGTACCTATCAATACTAGCTGCGGCGGCGCGGTTATTTCCGTCCCTTTACGACGAACCTGCACCTACCTGTGAACATAGTCTCAGCAGATCATAAGTAAGAAAGCCGAGTGAAACCTACTGTACTTCGACGTGAAGTCTCTAATCTACGTTTCGGGAGAAAGTTTTCACACAAATGAAAGGTTGGAAATTTTGTCCTCAGTTAATGTATTCTGAAACTTAGGTGAACAAGTATCACTGCCAAGCCCGTGCTAGTCTTATCACAGTCACTCACAATCCCTTTCACTCACGTTAGCAAGTTTATGGTATTGCATTTCCCGAAAACGTAATAGCTACAAAAATACTGATTGTTTTTGATTGAGAATGCTCGCCAAATATTAAGTCTGTCGGTACCAAATGCAGTCACAGTTTTTAGCCACCGACCTGCTCAATACGGAATATATGTCTTTTCTCGTCACAAAACTCACTTAAAAATTCCGAAATTTCTACACACACATCGGAATAATTATGCCGTCACTTTCCAACACTTTTGATGTATGAAACACTGCTAGATCCGGCAACTTATCATTTCCATCGGAACTACTACTGCATCTTAAACCACACTCACGCACCATTCATATGCTAAAACATATTTGTAACATTTTACATACACAAAAACACATGTAACACTTTATGAAAATATTAGAATAGTTTATGAAAAGCATTCTATTACTTTAGTGCACTCTAGTGGGCACAATCGAAACTAAAATCACAGTCCCCCTATCCAATATTGTCCTCTATCGGCTGATACATAAACTACGTGCGCATCCAGTCTCGCGTCACCATCTGTCACTATCCAGCTCCGAGTCACATCTCCCTCTTAACTGTCTCCAAGGCAGGATCGTTATACGGCGCTACGCCTCATAGCCTTCCTCAGAACTGGGATTACTGCATTGATCTTTAGGTGTGAGGGTGTTTCGCCTATCTCATATACACTGACAGAAAAAAATCGCAACACCAAAAAACGATTAATATAGATTAATGAAATTTTGGAAAAATATTTAAGTGATTAACATTGCAAAATCACAGGTTAATACAAGCGCGAGACTACAGATGTGGAATTTCGGTACCATAACAACCGATGTAGCCGCCAGAATATTGAGTGCAAGCATGTTAACGTGCATGCATTGTTGTATAGGCGCTGGATGTCAGCTTGAGGGATGGAGTTCCTTCCACGCCTGTAGCACTTAGTTGGTCAATGGTGGGACGGTTAATGTTGTTTATGGATGACTCTGGAACTATCGTCCAATGACCTTCCATTTGTGATCTATTGGAGACCGATCTGGTGATCTAGTAGGCCAAGCAACATGTCAACGCTCTGTAGAACATGTTAAGGTACAACAGCTGTATGTGGGCGAGCGTTATTGTGCTGGAAAACATCCCCTGGAATGTTGCTCATTAATGACGACACAACAGATTGACGAACAAATTTTCAGTCGGGATGCGTGGTATAATTTCAAGAGTACTCCTGCTGTGACGCCCAGTCCATAAGTCCAGGTGTAGGAAAACCGTGTCTAGCACACCGGCAGGTTGGTTGCAGGCCCTGAGCTGCCCTGCTTCTAGCCAACACAAGGCCATCACTGGCACCAAGGCAGAACCATCTTACATCAGAAAACACAACAGACCTCCGTCTTGCCCTCCGATAAGCTCTGACTTGACAACTCTGAAGTCACAAATAGCCGCGATTTAGGATCAGTGGAAAGCACGCTATAGGGCTTCTGGCTCAAAGCTATCCTTAAAGTAACCGTTTTGTAACAGTTCATTATGTCACTTAGGTACCAATAGCTGCTCAGATGGTTGCTACGGATGCAATACGATGCGCCTGAGACATACACCGAATACGATGGTCTTCCCTCTCGATAGTGCCACATCGTCGTCCAGATCCCGACCGTCTTACGACTGTACATTCTCGTGACCACCGCAGCCAGCAGTCATGTACGGTGGTTACATTCCTGTCAAGTCTTTCTGCAGTATCGCAGAGGGAACATCCAGCTTCTCGTTGTCCTGTTACACGATCTAGTTAAAAGTCAGTTGGGTGTTGACAACGGTGTCTATGTCGCCTTAAAGCGGTAAATGTTTAATTTTCCAAGGAGTAAAAATGGCTGGCTCAAATGGCTCTGAGCACTATGGGACTCAACTGCTGAGGTCATTAGTCCCCTAGAACTTAGAACTAGTTAAACCTAACTAACCTAAGGACATCACAAACATCCATGCCCGAGGCAGGATTCGAACCTGCGACCGTAGCGGTCTTGCGGTTCCAGACTGCAGCGCCTTTAACCGCACGGCCACCTCGGCCGGCTAAGTAAAAACAATAGGGTTGAATTGTGTTTCGGTCATGACACTAAATTATTTTTAAAATCACTGTTATCACTATTTCGTTAGACTATAATACTGATCACTAAGTTGCCAATAACTGCATTTTTTTTTTCAAATACTAGCATTAATGTGTGACACAATGTAGTATATACTACAGCTTGTGAAAAGAAAGTATGAAAAACATCTTCCTCACACACTCCACCCCCTAGATACACACTTTGTGCCTTGTATCTATGACACTAAAATTGAGACATATAGGTCACATAGCTCAGATATCTAATGAAAATACCTTGTCCGAGTTGTAGGTGTTCCCCGCAATAGACCATAAACTGTTTCATTATTCCCTTTGTAAAAATAAACGAAGCAGTAGACAGCACAAAACAACATTAATTATGTAATGGCTATTAAGCTGTTGTTGGATCTAAACTGTATTAGCAACAGTAACAATAATAGCAATAATCATAGTGGCAGTGGTGAGGCACAAAGCATGGCAGGTTCATGTCTTCCAATTTCTGTCAGTACAGAAGCAAAGGGTCCAGCAGTCAAGTGATGTACAAACAACAGGCCTAAGTATAGTGCACACATTTTACGTTGGTTGATTTTAAATGAGAGTGCACAGAGTTGGGTGAAGCAAATGTTGCTAGGAAGAGGAGTGGTGCAGAGGAAGCGTGTTTTGTAACAGGCGACTACCCTCAATGTGGATAATTAGCTTTCTTTCCTGAGATGGAATTACAAGTAACACTCGTGGTGCATTGAAAATTGCTTCATCATTCCTTTAAAAAAATGTTCTAAGAAATAAACAGCAAGAATTGTCTCGCTGTATTGTTAATTCTTGGTTTAATAAAATACCTATAAAAATTAAATATAATTTTTCTTCTGTCATTTTAAAAATTAAAGTGTTCAAAGAAAATTCTTTTCCATTCCACAATTAAGTTAGGTGGAAATGTTGAAAATGGTGTCGAGTTGAAGGGGGGCCGGGGGGGGGGGGGGGTTACTAGCTAATATGTGGTTGCACTCCGGGGTGATGTTCATGGTCTCAGGGATTTTCTCTGCCTCGTGATGGCTGGGTGTTGTGTGCTGTCCTTAGGTTAGTTAGGTTTAAGTAGTTCTAAGTTCTAGGGGACTGATGACCATAGATGTTAAGTCCCATAGTGCTCAGAGCCATTTTTTGTTCATGGTCTCAGAAAGGTTGGGAACCACAATGGCTTAAAGGCATTCTTCACTAATATTAACTCACCACGTCCAATCTCAAAGATAACTAACGCTCACGACCGTTACAGCGTGTGTTTAGGGCAAACCTGATTTGCATCCTAACAGTGGCGCTACTACCGCTACTCTCATGCGTCTGGCGCGAAATTTGAATAGACATCTTCTTCCGGATTTGGAAACAGGCCTACCTATTTTCGTTTATGTCGCAAAACTCCTTCGTTGTGTAGCGATTTCGTTCCGTCGGTGTATATTGCATATCAAATGGAACAGTTTTCTTTTCGCTAGTTCTCCAAAGAACTTAACAATTACTCTGGGAATGTCGTTTACTCCAGGTGCCTTGTTTTGACTCGGGGGTTTTAGTGCTCTATTCAAGTTTTACGGTAGTACCATATATCCAATGTGATTAATCGTAACTATTGGTAGATGTTGTCTGAAATGAGTTTCTGAAGGCAAAAAGGCCTCTCATTTTTTATGAACGACACTAAATAGTAGCAAACCATCACTCTCCATATAATTCCTAGAATGAGAAGGCGTTTCCAGTAGGTTTTTCTGGGGGAGGTGACAATATCTAGTCTGCGATCAAAGTATAGACAACTGGAGTGCCATATGCACATTCTGACACACGTAAATGCAAACCAAAAGTCAACTGAAACTAGGAAGATCTTAGAAAAGTACTCTTATAGACGACACCTCGTGAGATGTCCCACTCGTACACTGTGAACTCATGTCTCCATGTCTCTTAGCTTTCCAGGCTCTTACAGGTGACAGAAAACTGTAAACTGATGTACTCTCAATTTTACTGTTAACTGCATCCGTGTTAAAATGTATCAGACTAGTATAACCAATGTAAATAAGTTATACACAACTGCAACCAGTCACTTTTTTCAATAATAATGCTTTATTACATGAACCGGTTTTCGAACCCTTTCAGGTTCATCTTCAGATGATTTCGGGAGGATCCGGGAAGTTACATCATTACTGGTAGTAGCATAATGCTGGGTGCTGGTTCTATGGCAGAAAGATGGGTCACACTTTAATGTATCGCCATGACTATAGCTTATCTGTCGATATGGATGTTTAGTTTTTACTTACTGCGACAGTATAGGAGGCTTTTTTCGTATCTGTCTGCCTCCATTTTGATGTCCAGAACACTTTCACACGAACTATATTAGTTCACACTTTAACAGTGACACTTTACCAGCATCCAGCATGCGCTTTACAACTGTTGCTTATAACAAAGATCTTGACAGAGAGATATGGCATAACCTACTTTGTACAGAGACGTAATTTGTTGTTCTTTACATGTGTTAAAGTCGATATAAGGGCAAGTTTTTTTATCAGAATGGCGATAACATGAGAGCACTAGATAAAATAATAATAAATTACTACAAGAACAAGTTTCAGGTGATCTGATATGTTATTTCTACTTGTATGTTACAGGCAGTTTTTTTTTAAATAGCAATTATCATGTTTGTCATAAACATGAATCCCAAGGAATCAATAATACAGAGTTATTGTATCTGCAGTGAGGTGCAGCTGTCTGTATGACTAGTACCTGTATATTTAAATTAATAACAAATCTTCAGATGAACTGTTGGCTTATTTCTGTTGTTACGTTAACGTGGTCTGGAGTATTATCAAGAGCAGATTCTGTTTATTTTAGCTAAAGGTATATGTATAAGAGTTATAGTGATTGTAATCGATTAAAGCTGTTTGTATGGCTGTACATTTAATATTTTAAAAATCATGAACAAAAATTCTTTAACTGTTGACTTATTTTTATTCTAACATTAAAGTGATCTGGGATATTGGTAAAGGCAGCTTCTGTTTGTTCCAACTAGACTTAATATGTATAAAGTACTGATTTATGTTAGCAATGGAGGGCTTTAACATTTAGAGATATGGTACATGTCTTATTCTGTGGTAGTATATTACATTGACACCGGTGTGGTTAGGATGTAAGGAGAGAGAGGGGGTGGGTCATAGGGAGGTGGGGGGTTGGGGAGCCGGTGTAGGGTTCTTTGGGTGGTTACTTGTTTTCAACTAGTAGATCTTCAAAGTTCTGAAGGAAAAATTTGTTTCTCAGTTCAGTTTGATCATTGAGTGCTGTATTTGTGTAGATAAATATTTCAATTTCTTCAAGAAGGTCAAGTATTGTGCCTTTGTTGGCAAAATGTAGTATTTGGAGATTCTGTTCTATGTTGTTTGCAGAATGATTGTGTTGGGTAAGATGTGAGGCAAAGCTGGACTTGTTCAGGTTGTTAAGACGGGGTGCATCCATGTGTTCTTTAAATCTTGTTGTGAAGCTTCTATCGGTTTGTCCAATGTAGAAGCTTGGACATGAGTTGCAAGTGAGCTTGTACACACCTGACTTTTGATATTTTTGTATAGTGGTTTTGGTGCTGTGTATTATTTTATTTTGTACTTTGTTGTTGGTGAAGAAACTTATTTTTATGTTGTATGTCTTGAAGAGGTTGGCAATTTGGTGAGAAATCTTCCCTAGGAAAGGCAGGCTAACAAATGTGGTTTTCTTGTTTGTGGGTGGTTGTTCAGCAGTTGGTTGATTTAGTTTTGCTGTATGGATTGGTTTATCTATTATTGCAGGGTTGTACCCATTGCTGGAGGCATTTGATTTAATAATTTCTGTTTCTTTTTGTCTTTCATTTGTGTCCATTGGGATTTTAAGCATGCGATTAACCATTGTTCTGAAGAATGCGTTTTTATGTTGGTCTGGATGGCAAGAGGATTTGTGTATGGTAACATTGGTGGTTGTTGGCTTTCTGAAAATTTGAAATTTATGCTTCTGATTTTTATTTGAGATTGTTAGATCAAGATAGTTAATGCCTTCTGGTGTTTCATGTTCTACTGTGAATTGGATTTTATTGTGTATTTTATTAAGTTCTTTGGCTAGATTATCTATTTCTTCTGTTGCTCCATTGAACAGAATGAGTGTGTCATCAACATAGCGTTTGTACTAAAGCAGCTTATCTTTTAGTTGGGTTTGGGACCTGAAAAAGTTATTTTCAAGGTTATTGATATATATGTCTGCTAGAAATCCTACAAGTCTACTACCCATTGCCAGCCCATCTTCCTGAATGGAAATCTTGTTGATAATACTCCAGATCACGTTAACGTAACAACAGAAATAAGCCAACAGTTCATCTGAAGATTTGTTATTAATTTAAATATACAGGTCCTAGTCATACAGACAGCTGCACCTCACTGCAGATACAATAACTCTGTATTATTGATTCCTTGGGATTCATGTTAATGACAAACATGATAATTGCTATTAAAAAAAAGTAAAATAAAATAAAACTGGCTGTAACATACAAGTAGAAATAACATATCAGATCACCTGAAACTTGTTCTTGTAGTAATTTATTATTATTTTATCTAGTGCTCTCATGTTATCGCCATTCTGATAAAAAAACTTGCCCTTATATCGACTTTAACACATGTAAAGAACAACAAATTACGTCTCTGTACAAAGTAGGTTATGCCATATCTCTCTGTCAAGATCTTTGTTATAAGCAACAGTTGTAAAGCGCATGCTGGATGCTGGTAAAGTGTCACTGTTAAAGTGTGAACTAATATAGTTCGTGTGAAAGTGTTCTGGACATCAAAATGGAGGCAGACAGATACGAAAAAAGCCTCCTATACTGTCGCAGTAAGTAAAAACTAAACATCCATATCGACAGATAAGCTATAGTCATGGCGATACATTAAAGTGTGACCCATCTTTCTGCCATAGAACCAGCACCCAGCATTATGCTACTACCAGTAATGATGTAACTTCCCGGATCCTCCCGAAATCATCTGAAGATGAACCTGAAAGGGTTCGAAAACCGGTTCATGTAATAAAGCATTATTATTGAAAAAAGTGACTGGTTGCAGTTGTGTATAACTTATTTACATTAATATACAGTCACGGTTCTAAAATATCCGTAATGGATAAGCATAAACTAGTATAACCAATACTCGCAGGCCGTCGTTGTCAAAAAAATAATTCAAATGGCTCTAAGCATATGGGACTTAACATCTGAGGTCATCAGTCCCCTAGACTTAGAACTATTTAAACCTAACTAACCTAAGGACATCACGCAAATCCATGCCCGAGGCATGATTCGAACCTGCGACCGTAGCAGCTGCGCGGTTCCTGGCCGAAGCGCCTAGAACCGCTCGGTCACATCGGCCGGCCCGTCGTCTATGCAATTCAATTTTGTATTAAATTACAAAATTGGGTTTTGAAACCAACTGTTTGTTACATTTTTCGTTTTCCGTGTTAGATGCAACTCTGTTGACGTTGATGGCTGCCACTGCGGCGTTAACTTCAAGTGTAAAGAAAAAGTCCATACTGAAGCTAGAAAACTGCGTGGTGCGCTAGTACTCAGTTGATTTCTTGTTCACTTGCAGGTTCGTGTACCTATGAATCTCCCATTTACTCTGATTTGCAGCACAGTTTAGAAATATCCAGATAACGTCATTCTTAAATGGATTGTATATTCAACAAATCAACAGTATCGTTTATCCTGATTTCAAACTACTGTTTTCACTCATATTGCTCTATGAGGATTCCATAACGTCGTATCGTACGTCTACATCTGTCATAAAAGTTGCATATTGTCGTCAATATATTCCGACAATGTTGTCTGACAACATTGCGGGCACAAGTATTGCAGTCACATGTATTAAAACATTACCGGCCACTATCGCGAGCCGGCCGAAGTGGCAGTGCGGTTCTAGGCGCTGCTGTCTGGAACCGCGAGACCGCTACGTTCGCAGGTTCGAATCCTGCCTCGGGCATGGATGTATGTGATGTCCTTAGGTTAGTTAGGTTTAACTAGTTCTAAGTTCTAGGGGACTAATGACCTCAGAAGTTGAGTCCCATAGTACTCAGAGCCACTATCGCGATGCACAGTTTGGGGGAATACATTTCAGGGTCAGATGTGTTTACAAGGGGCACTGCTACAAAATGGACGATCGCGAGCTAGTGGAAGTCAGTGCAGCTATAACTGCTTTTACATCACATAAGGAATCGAGTTAGAAAGACTAAGAGACTTAGGGCTTTGTGGATGCGTTGTTTTTTTAGTAAGCAGAATGCTTCGGAGAATTTAACTACAGAATTGGTCCTGGATACACACCTGTTCCAGAATTTTACCAGGATGTATAAACACAGTTTCTAATATCTTGTACAAGCAATTTGTCCGAGAACTGCTAAAATGATACCTATATGAGAGAGCGAATACCAGTTACAACCCGTTTGTCGATCACCGTTTGCTTTTTAGCTACAGAAGATCAATGTACCTCTTTAAAGTTCATTATTTATCAGTATGCCTCATGGTACCAGGCCGCCCGGAGTGCCCGTGCGGTTCTAGGCGCTGCAGTCTGGAGCCGAGCGACCTCTAAGGTCGCAGGTTCGAATCCTGCCTCGGGCATGGATGTGTGTGATGTCCTTGGGTTGGTTGGGTTTAATTAGTTCTAAGTTCTAGGCGACTGATGACCTCAGAAGTTAAGTCGCATAGTGCTCAGAGCCATTTGAACCAGCCATGGTACCAGAAATATGCAATGCTTTTGTAGAAGGATTGGAAGATTTCACTAAAGCAAGTTTGAAATAAGAATAGAATTTTCATTATATTTTATTGTTTACTACGCATCATGGTTTACTGCGCACCATGGTTTACACTATCAGCTCCTGTTTCAGGTACATCTCGAGATATTATGAAACTTGGGGCATCAAATGCATGTCAAATGGATGAAAAGCCACATGCTCTTCCATTATTGCTATGTAACTTATCTGGCATAGATTCGACGGCTTAGGAATTTTTTGTGTGCTTCATCAAGCGTGATTCCCGGCCAACGGCTTGCTAACTGTGTGTTGAATGCGATCTTTGCATACATTACTTTCTGCGTCCCATAGCTCTGGTCATAGATAGATCACATTCATAAAATACATAATTCTCTCCTTCGTTCTCCATTCTGTACGCAACAACGCACGACAGCGAACGAATTAAAAAACATGTGGTATGCGTAACAGCACGTGACTGTACAGGTCTGACGAGTTGCATAGATCGTCTCCGGTGGGAGTGAGTTATTGTTTCATACTAACTAAATACTTCATAGTTGCACTTTTAAATACAGTCGAGGTCTCGATAGCATATAACAAAGTTAAAGGATTTATGGGGTACCTTTTCATTCACATACTGATTTTCCTTCCTGGCCCCAGACACAGCCAAGCGTTCACAATATACGTCGGGCAAGGCAACTAGCATGACGTCAGTAGTTCGTTGCGTGCCAGTATTTTACGTGGGCCCCAGGCCATATATACGCCCACAAACGTTCGAACAGAAGCAAAACGATACTGTTTCCACTCAGACGCATGACCACAGGGCTGCTGGTGAAAGAAGTAGGAAACAAAGTTGAGAGCGAGAGGAAAGCGTTTACAGACAAGCGCATAGAGAAATCTTGCCATGCAACACGAAATATTCTCCACGCTTGGTGGACAACACCAACAACCAATCGAGAAATTTTCTCCAACAATCTGCAACATCAGCGGTATTTCCAGCCATACCGCTGAATCGCTGTCTGTTGCAGCAAAGTTGACGTAAGGCTACAGCAGCCAAATATTGTCATACAAATGACTCATCTCAACGCACCTTTACATTTTAAAACACGGCGATCGTACACATAGAAGTGGTAGCACTGTTTCCAATCGTTGGAAGTCCAGTTCTCTGCAGAGTCTCGGTTTCCCCTAGTCCCCTGTGACGCCATTTTGGAAAATGTGCTTACTGTCTTCAGCGTTGTGGCCATCCAGTTACCACTTCTCTCGCCTCACATAAAAATATAAGTCAAGTATTCAAAAGTAAAATGGTAATAGGTATTGTCTAATTAATGCATCAATTCAGAGAGTCACTGTACACACATTTAATGTCATATTACTCTGCGCATAGTTTGCTGTCATGAATGAATTCGTCAACTAGATATGGAATAAGTTTTCTAAACTAATGCATTCAAATTCTCCCTCGTACAGTGCCAGTTAGGGATAATGCAGACCCAAATGTTGTTGAAACTTCCTGGCAGATTAAAACTGTGTGCCGGACCGAGACTCGAACTCGGGACCTTTGCCTTTCGCGGAAAAGTCCTCTACCATCTGAGCTACCCAAGCACGACTCACGGCCCGTCCTCACAGCTGTACTTCCGCCAATACCTCGTCTCCTTCTTTTCAAACGTCACAGAAGCTCTCCTGCGAACCTAGCAGAACCAGCACTCCTGGAAGAAAGGATATTGCGGAAACATGGCTTAGCCACAGCCTGGAGGATGTTTCCAGAATGAGATTTTCACTCTGCAGCGGAGTGTGCGCTGATATGAAACTTCCTGGCAGATTAAAACTGTGTGCCGGTTCGAGACTCGAACTCGGGACCTTTGCCATTCTGTCAAATGTTGTTGTTGCGGTCTTCAGTCCGAAGACTGGTTTGATGCAGCTCTCCATGCTATTGTATCTTGTGCAAGCCTCTTCATCTCCGAGTAACTACTGCAACCTACATCCCTCTGAATCTGTTTACTGTATTCACCTCTTGGTCTCCGTCTACGATTTTTACCCCACACGCTTCCCTCCAGTTTTGTGTTGACTGTAGCAGAGGATACATGGCAGCCCCTAGTGGCTTGCACCTCTGTTGCATTTTATTTTAATTCCGACTATCTGACGCTGTCAGGTATGACGCAGCTTTCATATTTTTTGGTACGTTATGCTGTAACATTTAGTTTTAATTTTGTCCGAAGAAGGTGTCCCTTGTGACACCGAAACCTAGGTCACAAATTAATTGTGTTCGCGACTGAGGGCTGTGTTTTTCAAAATTTTATATTATACAACAGTCGCTGATTGACAGCCATGTTAAAAACCTATACATTTTTGGTGATCCCCTGATGCATCAGATTGTGTCCTACCAACCGGTCCCTTCTTTTGGTCAGGTTGTACCACAACTTTCTCTTCTCCATAATTCTGTTCAATACCTCCTCATTAGTTATGACATTTTTCTTTCCGCGATCCAGTTTAGATGAAATAAAGCCTATGCGATACCACAAGCTACGTTCACGTTACCTGTGAAAACCCCACGAAAATTTGCGTAGTAGTTTTGCAGATTCGGGTGTTCAAACAGACAGACACAACAGTTTTGCAGTTTTATTAAATCATGAAACTTCTTTTTTGTGTGTGCCAGCTAGTATCTCACTGAATTTAATTTAAATAGAATAATATTTAATATATAATAGCAAAGACTGAGAAATATTTAACATTGCTTATGCTTGTGCTAATCTGGGATATGCGCGGTGCTGTTACCAGGGTCGGTATTATACGGTAGTTTTCTGCTGTAATGCTCGTGTGCAAACAGTTCTGTTCACTGTTAACTGACTGACGGACCTCGTAGTAGCTTGTATCGGCCTCCTACATTACCGAGTGGCGTGTAAGAAGTAGAAATCCAGCGATGCACCGAATGCTGAATAGCGATCCTTAGTGAAGTTTTTCTTCTGGCACTGAGAAATTTATAGCTTCGCTACACACTCTCTCTACT
Organism: Schistocerca nitens; assembly: GCF_023898315.1. Taxonomy (NCBI): domain Eukaryota; kingdom Metazoa; phylum Arthropoda; class Insecta; order Orthoptera; family Acrididae; genus Schistocerca; species Schistocerca nitens. Next base: position 561,086,620 of record NC_064616.1, read on the forward strand.
TCAAGCTCCTGAATCTTCTAAAAGAACACATGAGGGTATTTGTGATTCATATGTTCCTTTCTTTGAGTGGAATTTGGAGGCTCACTCTCTGTCTCTCCTCGGTCAGAGGCGCAACTTTTCCCCATGATTTTTTCGGCCTGGACAGCAAGCAGTCTGCGTGACGGAGCGAGTTGAGGGGAAGGCGTCGTGCCTATTACGTACGCCAGGAATTCTCATCTACATGTAAACAAAGAATAGGCCACAGGAAATAAGACTGCGGACCCTGAAAGCTGTGGCATTCCTGCAGAGCCCATGTATCTGTGTCCACTGTATCTTCAAAATGCACAATTCGAGTCTACATATGTTCTAATAAAACGAAGAAGAATGTTCCATTTATTTAAAAGTCATACATGTGCATACAACATCATTGCTACTTCCAAGTCATACGGCGTTTATATCCTCAAACTTTTGTGGCGGAAAACCATGTAACTTAATTTTCCCGAAAATCCTGTCTTTTTCGATACTTGCCACCACAAATACTGAACAGTATAGGGGTTTTTACACAAATCAGTCATCTGTAAAATCGTAATTCATAAATTATTTACATAGTGTTTAGAATTCATTAACTAAGTTTTTAAAGGCTCATTAATTAAAGGTTTATGACGCTAACTTGGTAGCTATAAATTTTCCACGGAAAAGGAAAATGCCACGCTGCACTCTCTCATATTCATGTTGTCTAAGAAATGATCTGATGTTCGATAATTTTCCACTCGACATTGCCAGTTATCGGGTTATTTCATGCTTTTCGAAGTCTATCCAGCAAGGTGGACAAAAAGAAAATCACAGTTAAAACAAATGCTTCACTTTATTACTGTAATGACTGCATTCCAGGACTGCTCCCAGAGTAAAGACAACGAGCAGTATATGCCTTGTCCACTTGAAGCATGCTGCTTGTGTCACAGAGAGTATAGCAAGTAGATTCAAAATGGTTCAAATGGCTCTGAGCACTATGTGACTCAACATCTGTGGTCATCAGTTCCCTAGAACTTAGAACTACTTAAACCCAACTAACCTAAGGACATCACACACATCCATGCCTGAGGCAGGATTCGAACCTGCGACCGTAGCGGCAACGCGGTTCCAGACTGAAGCGCCTAGAACCGTACGGCCACACCGGCCGGCCAGCAAGTAGATGTCCACCAAAGACAACAAATGTAAAATTCCCACACACTCTGGCATTCTAAGTTTAATGTTAATTGTTAAATTTAGTGTGGTACTTCTTAATGAAATACAGTTATTACAGTCTAGAAAAACAGGGGACAATTATCCTTAACGTGTGACACATGATACAACCACGCTCATAATGCCTACGAGCTCATAACTTCCAGTGTAGACAACTGATAAGCGAAACTAGTATCTTTTAGATCTTCAGAGTCTCCAGGAATGCGACCTGGTGGAAGTTAAAGATGCTATTGTAGAGCTATAAGTTGAAAGATGCTCATTACAGTAATCGGAATTTCGTCAGTGAAAGTTTTAAGCCGTTGATTTTCTTTTACGTGATTTTATGAATGAATTAATTTTTAACTCGTGTTGGCATTTACCAAGAACTAAAAGTTTGATGAAACTGGGAAGAGACTGGAATCTTAAGAAGTGCCTTCCAAACTTGGATTCCTACATAATGAGTCATGAAAACTGAATAATAAGCTAATTGCTTTAACCAAAGGCCCTCTCGCATGATCATAGTAACAGACTAAATTGCTGCTCGTTGTGTTCAGCGACCCATAACAGACAGATGGCATATAAAAGAACGAATATTTCTGTATTTTCTCTTTACAAATGTATCAAAACTGATGAAAGAATGTTCCACGTTGTAATATTACAGGAGTTCAAATGGTTCAAATGGCTCTGAGCACTATGGGACTCAACTGCTGAGGTCATTAGTCCCCTAGAACTTAGAACTAGTTAAACCTAACTAACCTAAGGACATCACAAACATCCATGCCCGAGGCAGGATTCGAACCTGCGACCGTAGCGGTCTTGCGGTTCCATATTACAGGAGTACCACAGTAGTTGCATGCCGAAACACTAGCGACGGGCGTCACAAAGAACAGTTTCGTTCTAACAGCAGATAGTCACGCGATCCAGTGTCAAGGGGCGTGAGTTGAGTATCGGTCTCCCCCTTCATGAATCACGCACACTTAGTTTGTCAACGCTGAGCGGCATTGAGATACTTGCTACTAACCTAGGGGAAAACGTCGTTGCTAAAATTCTTCCCTAATATACGTTAATCAGAGAGCTCAGAGTGGAAACGCATCGCGAATGGTAACGGAGTTAATACATTCGGCAATGTCTCGGCAAAGACGAGTTTGTACAAGGTAAGCCAAGCGCAGGCGACTCACGAAATTTGAGACGTGACATTTCATTTCAAACTTGGTAGCATGTGACCCCCTGCTGGTTTATAACTCTTCGTGTTAGGCCGTGAGCCATTTCGTGTGTTGCTAAGAGATATAGCGCGTCGCGCAGGTCGATATTTGTGTGTATCGCTTCCTGCTGGCCTGACTCATCCACGACACCTGTCCCACAGCGTGCTTCATTTCGCACACCTTTTCCATCGTCTCTGCTTCCTGAAAGCTTAAGCTTCTCCTCTAGAAACTATCGCACGTTAACGGTAGAGTTAGTTCCGAGCAAGTAAACCGGGTCCATTTGCAAACAAGAGTTGTCAGGTTTATTAAAATAAAAACCGACATGAAAAAACTACTGAAGTGAAAGCGAGCAAGAAAGTATGTTTGTATTTACAAATTTTCAACTTTTCCTGTTTCCAGCAACGCAGGTGGTTTCAAAAAAATATCTCCAAGCACTACGGGACTTAACATCTGAGGTCATCAGTCCCCTAGACTTAGAACTACTTAAACCTAACTAACCTAAGGGCAACACACACATCTATGCCCGAGGCAGGATTCGAAACTGCGATTGTAGCAGCAGCGCGGTTCCGAACTGAAGCGCCTAGAACTGCTCGGCCACAGCGGCCGGCTCGCAGGTGCTTTCTTAAATCGGGATAAACTACTATTAAGCCGGAAGAGAAATTTCACGTGATTTCTGGAAGGATGGAATAACGTGTTGGGCGTTAGTACGTACAGAAGTAGCACACACATACATATTACTTCATACATACGTTAGTACATATATGATTTAATACTGATAACCCAAACATGTCCAGGTTGATAAAATATATCGAGGTACTGGTTTTGCTAAATTACAATGCAGAATGTGGCGAATTTTCTGACATATGCATGTAATTCTTAACGTTTATAGCGGCCGAATTATTACTCCGACTTTTTTGTAATGGAGCTAAATTCACGGTCCAGTAACATTAATGTGACCACCCCCCTCTGTTCGATGTCAACGTGTAGTAACAACTCGCAGAGAGCTGGTGGCAGCATCAGCAGTGGGGGTATATAAAGCGTGCCGGGGCACACGAAAAACAGTGCAGTTGTTGTCGTAAGGATAAAACGAAGCGATTTATCTGACGTCCAAAAGAGTATTATCATTGTCCTTCGGATCAAGGTTGGAACCATTTCCGAAACAGCTAAGTTCGTAAACTGTTCGTGTGCCACCGTGGTTAAAGTATACTGTGTATGGCAAAATGGCGCTATCCAAAAACGGCGCCAAGGCAACTATGGTGCATCACGGGCCACAGACGACACGGATGAACAACGACTTCGGAGATGCATGCGGGCGAACAGACATTCAACTGTTCAGCAACTGAGTGGCCAGATGAACCAAGGGGCTACTGACAGTGTCCCCTCAACGACCGTTCAGCGAACGTTGCTGATTACTGGGCTCGGTAGCAGGCGCCTGGTTCATGTACCCATGATGACTGCTCTTCATAGGCGACGAATGCTGGAATTCTCAATACAATACCGCAAAGCAACGTCCAGTGAGTGGTGACAGGTGGTCTTTCCAGATGAATCACGTCTTATCCTCAGTCTAAAAGATGGCCGTTGGTGCGCACGGCGTGAAATGTCTGAAAGTAAAGTCCGCAGCTCGTGGTCGGGCGGTAGCGTTCTCGCTTCCCACGCCCGGGTTCCCGGGTTCGATTCCCGGCGGGGTCAGGGATTTTCTCTGCCTCGTGATGACTGGGTGTTGCGTGATGTCCTTAGGTTAGTTAGGTTTAAGTAGTTCTAAGTTCTAGGGGACTGATGACCATAGATGATAAGTCCCATAGTGCTCAGAGCCATTTGTCTGAAAGTAAACACCCTGCAACAATCGTTGGCAGGGACCACGCTGGAGAAGGGAGTGTTATGGTCTATGGTCTCGGTTATCTCGTTATTCTGGAAGACACAATGGATGAACACAAGTATGCATCTATCCTCGGGGACCATGTCCGCTCCTACATACAGCTCGTTTTTCTTCGGCACGATGACATCTAGCAGCAGGACAACACAACGTGTCACACAGCTCTTAGAATACGTGCGTGGTTCGGATAATACGTGGATGAGTTTTCCGTATTCCCCAAATTTAAACCCAAACGAGAATTTGTGGGGCCACTTCGCTCGGGCTCTACGTGCCATGGATCCTCAACCGAGAAACGTAGCCCAGCTGGCCACGGCACTGGAGTTGGCACGGCTCCACATCCCTGTCGGAACCTTCCAGAAACTCGCTGACTCTCTCCCTGCACGCATCGGAGCGGTCCGCGCTACAAAATGTGACTATTCAGGCTTCTGACAGGTGGTCACTTTCGACAGCGAACCTTAGCTGCGGAGTTTGGAGGAATCTTCTAAGAAACTTCAGCGACATTACAATTGTAAAAATTGATCAAACAGGGACAAGATAACACCGCCGCAAGCCACTGTCCTGCCGCCAGGAGAAAATATAGCACAAACGTCTTTCGTACTATACCGCGTGAAAACAAGCACGTGACTCAGGTCATGTGTTTATTGTTATGACTGGTATAACAAGTTCTTGTATCGCTGACCTTGAGCACTGATATGTTCAGGCTGAGGGCAGAAATAAGGGAGAACCACAAACACAACACATTACCATGTCTAATACGGTGTAGGAAAACCGTTGCTAATTAAAACAGCTTCTTTTCATCTCGGAATGGATAAATACAGGTCCTGTATCGTCCTCAGAGGAGATTTACACCATTCTCCCGGCAAAAATAGTGGTAAGTTCAAGTAACGATGATGTAGGAGGATAGCGATCACGCGCCCTTCGCTTCAAGACAGGCCAAAAAAGTTCAATAATACTGAGATCTGGAGACTGTGGGGGCCGGCGGAGATGAGACAATCCATCCTCCTTCTCACAAAACCAATACTGTGTGAACAGGGGCTCTGTGGTCTCGGAACACAGCATCACCACTGGGGAAGGGACATTGTACCAGGGGATGGACCTGATCAGCCAAAGTGGTCACATAATCCTCAGCAGTAATGCGACGTTGGAGAGTATACATAGGTCCCGTGGAAAAGCACGGTACGGCTGCCTAAATCGTCTCCGAACCCCAACCATGTTTCACTTTTGGGACGGAAACTTGGCCAGAAGTTGAAAACACTGTGAAATAAGATCCATACGACCAAATGACTTTCTTCCGTAATTACGTGGTCCAGGTTTCATGGCTTCAGCACCACGTTTTCCTGTTACGGATATTTGCGTCATTAACGAGTGGTTTTGGAATTCCAACTCGCCCTGTAATTCTCTGCTTATGTAACTCCCTTCATGTTGTTTTGGTTCAAAATGGTTCAAATGGCCCTGAGCACTATGGGACTTAACATCTGAGGTCACCAGTCCCCTAGAACATAGAACTACTTAAACCTAACTAACCTAAGGACATCAAACACATCCATGCCTGAGGCAGGATTCGAACCTGCGACCGTAGCGGTCGCGCGGTTCCAGACTGAAGCGGCTAGAACCACTCGGCCACACCGGCCGGCTGTGTTGTTTTGATTCTGGCAGTGTTCACGGCTGCGAGATTCACTTCTGCAGTGACTTTTTCAGCTGTCTCCCACTAATTTTTCGTTACAATCCTCTTCAATGGCCGCCTGTGACGATCATTCAGCACACATTTTCGTCCGAGTTGTGGCTTAGCGGATGATGTTTTTTCTACTTTCTCTGTATACGGTATAAATCTTCGATACAGTGGTTCTTGAACATCAAAAATTTCGGCAAGCTTGGTTACGCAACCACACATCATACGCGCACCAAAAATTTGACAATGCTAGAAGTCACTTAGATCTGATACAATGCAGTCACAACAATACAGAACACTGTACAGTGACACAACTAAAAAATGTAATACTTGAAAAAATGCACTTAAAGAATTGTATAAAACTTACGTTTAAATAGTATAAGCTTCCTTTAAATTTCAAGTAAATTTCAAGTAAGTATTTTTGACAGTTTATTCCATTATATTCTATACAACAGTAATATGGACATTTAGTTCTTTGAGTTTTCACTTTTTCTTGCTTTCCTAAAAATTATTTTCGTTTCGTTATGATCCCTCATGACTTTTTTCACTTTCTCACAACATACATACTTTCTGTAATATAGCATGGCGTTCGAACCTCCATCAGGCAAAGTTAGTCCTCACGTTAAAATAAAAAATGAAAGAAAGTTGAAAGTGTTTCACTAGAAAAATACGAAAGAAAAATTATAATTTCTGAAGATTAATACAATTTAATAACTAACATCAGTTAGTTACAATTTAAAGAACTGAACTTATGAAAACATACAATCATAAATTGGTCTATGTAACGCAGAAATACTTTTCGCTGAGTAACTGGATACAATATGAATCTTCTTTATGGCAGAAATTTCCATTTTTTTTCTTGTCCGCAGCAACGCACGAATTTTCGTAATATCTACAACACCTGTAATCGTCAAAACAGTGTCTGTTCCTTCTGACATGCATGCATGTCTCAAGAACATTGTAATGTAAGATACAGAATACAGACACTATATAAAGTAGGCAGTATAATAGTCAAGGACATTAAAATTTAGATTCATTTTTCTTATACATGAAAGTGTCACAAATCAGAATGCGCCGCTCTTCTCGAACGACCCATGAACCCTGCCTGTAGCAACGCGACACTATTCTTGCCGTGGCGAATCATGCAGTAGCGTACAACTAAACTGACACAACTGCCCTGAAATGGACAAATAGCGAGATAGAGGTGTGGAGTTTGTCGTGCACACTGGGGCACGTCACACGTATTTTTCAGTGACATAAACTCAAAATTTCGTGTGTTTATTTACTTGTGGCAATTTTTTGCTGGGTTGCCAGTTGCAACATATTGAGGACATTCTACAGCTGCCGTTCGTCACCAGTACAAAAGTGCAACCTACAGGCTTGGCTAGCGTCGGTATTTATGTTCAATCATGCATTTCTCGTAGTGTTGCATATTTTTGTCCCACCCCTGTACTACAAAGCGATTCCTCGCTGTAAAAACTGCCTGTGGGCTTATCACAGCACAGGCCTGGTTATACTGTATTTCACGTTGTTGGCAGCCGTCGGTGTTTTCTTGTATATCTCTCATTTTAATTTTTCCCAGCGATAAAAGTCTAAAGTGTCAAATCTGGGAAAACTGCAGGCCATTTTGAGTTTTCCGAACGTTCTGTTAAGAGGAAAGACCACAGAGTGATCAGAAAAGGGTGTTGTACTGTGTATTGTGCTGAGAAATAATTGTTAAGAAAAAATTCTATTCGTTGTTCCGTTTCCGACTAAATTAGAATTGAAGTTAGCCAGTCAGACCGTTGCGCTCGCAAATTCAAGCAGCTCGCTAGAGACGGTGTCGCCGAACATTTATTTCGTTTGATTTTCTAAAACCGAATAAGAGAGCGATACAAAAATGGAATAAGAGACGGTAGTAAGGAACGAACCCGAGGCAAAAGCCAAGCAGTTTCGCGAGCTATTATCTACGCTTTGAGAACAACTGAATTAATTATGAATCTGGTGGGCTGCTTGAGTTTGCGCGCTTAACGGCCTGATTAGCTAGTTTTAATGCTAATTAACTTGTAAACGTCTCAAGGTAACGAAATTTTTTCATAACAATTATTTCTCAGCAAAAGCTAGCCTGAAACACCGTCACAAGCGTTTCGGACTGTTTCTGACCACTCTTTATCGTTAGCTGTGCGGAACGGCCCGAACATCTGGCATGTTCGTACCATATGGACTACTTTATCACTGCAACCGATTTTGAAAGTCATTGCCATGAAGCTATTGATGGAGCGAAATATGGAAAGGACGACATCCGACTGGAATGTAGTGATGGCACATCACTTCTTTGGCTGATCTCACTTGAACATTGTCCGCCGCTGGTAGCTGAGTGGTCAGCGCGACGGAATGTCATGCCTAACGGCCCGGGTTCGATTCCCGGCTGGGTCGGAGATTTTCTCCGCTCAGGGACTGGGTATTGTGTTGCCCTTATCATCATCATTTCATCTCCATCGACACGCAAGTCGCTGAAGTGGCGTCAACTCGAAAGACTTGCACCAGGCGAACGGTCTACCCGACGGGAGGCCCTAGCCACACAGCATATCCTTAACTTGAACATTCAAGGTGCCTCGAAGTGACAGGAATTGTGTGTTACTACTACAAAAATGTTAGCTGCGTTTCTCTCATCAGTTACTGTTCTGTTTCACTGGTGTATTTTATTCTTCAAGCTTCCAGTTTCCTACATTCTTTTGTAAGGTTTGCAAAGGCGGGTCGTGAGGGCTTTATACAGTAAGGGTATCTATCAGCTTACAACCGCAACGCTACCCAATCTCTCAACATTCGCCATTAACGAAAACTATATCCAGTTTTTCGACTGACGTGTACAATGAGAAAGGCCGAATAGCTTCTTGAGCAGGTTGTCTCACTACTACAACAGCGGAGTAAAGACTGATGAGCTTCAAGCTCACAAGCAAAGCCACAACTCCGTACATGAGATGCGTGTTTGCTAACCAGTGCAGATGCCTTTTGCGACCTCTTCTCCAGACGGCAGGACAGTGGATTGCGACGCTGTTACCTTATTACTCTTTGATCAAATTCTTCACATGTTATGTCTTTGAAGTTCTCTTCGCAGGCTATTTCCGATGCCACATAATCTGGTATCTGCGGACGGTAAAAATTAATTGCATTCGTCAGAAAATTTACCAAATTGCCCGCTATAACTTAGCGAAAATTGCATGTTGATTTATTTACTTGTTCTGGATATATCTGGGGGTGATCTATCTTAGCTTCCTTATCTTGTATAATAAACGTTACAGTGAGGCGTGCTAATGTTACACTCGGCGAAAGAAGCAATAAAAAATGTTCCAGTTTCAGTAACCATTACTCAGTCTGTGTTTATTTAAGTAGAGGCTGCTTTCTCTTGCCCCCGGAAAAAAGTGTACCCACTAAAAGTATTTCAGAATATTCAATTTTACGTTGTTGTAATCATATAGATTAAGATCACATTTGCCTACGGAGGGCAAACTTTGGAATATACGTGGATGCACACATGAAACAAAAATATAAAACTGTGTCGTCAATATGGTCAATGACTGCGGAAAAGGTTAATGGTTTATAGAGAAAACAGGCAAATCATGAACAAACATCAGTATAGTCATATAGGTGGATGTCCACCAGGTTGGGGATTTTATCTGCCCAGGGACTGGGTGTTTGTGTTGTTCTCATCATTTCATCACCATTTGTGGCAGTGGCTAGAGGAGACTGTGAAAAAATTGGACTGTGTAACAAGTGGGACTTTGTACGGGCGCTGATGCCCGCGCAGTTCAGCACCCCACAAACCAGACATAATCATCTAGGTGGATGATGGGTACAAATAGCTGGCTGTGAAAGTTAGCTCTGAAAACGAAACTCTGATGCAAATTTACTGACTCAACGCTTCCCTCGTCTCAATGGCTGCATACGACGGCCTGTACTTACCGCTCTTAAGATGTATGAGGGCAGAGGACGGCTGAAAATTTTAAGTTCAGCATGACCTCTGTTCTCTCCTCTAAGACAAAGACATCTTACTCTGCAGCTCTGTGATCCAGCGTACTGGCTCAAGCCCTGAAACAAGTGTCGTCTGTGGTGGCCTAAGGAGAAGTGTCTTCTCTTCAATCTCCCTGAAGTAAGTGTCTTATAACTCTTGGTGACATGGGGAACAATATAGAAGGTCTCTCCCAGTACATGACCGATTTTCAGTCCAAGAACTGTCCCATATACATGCACGGGAACTCACACCTACTACTGAAATAATTTATATGAGCCAACCATAGATCCCGTTACTAAAATTTGAACAAACATTCCAGGTGCCTCTGCTGGGCTTAATAGTTGGTCCCATGCTTTGTAACTCATGTTTTTTCCTGTATTTCCAGTTTATATCTTAGCTAAAAAGGATTCGGATTCCTTTCACTTCTTTCTCAATGCAGTTTTATGGCACACTGCCCATCCTCACTCCAAGGTCCTGCTGGTCTGGGGTAATAGGCTGGCTTCCTCTGCTTTATACCTGCACGGTGATCGGTTTCCAGCAAAAAACAACTTCATGACCATCCCGTTTCCCTAAGTGAAACTTCCCTTTCGCAGGCCCGCTAAAAGCCCCAATGCTACCGTAATTACAACACCTCTCACCATACCAAGAGGAAAATATATATAGAAATAAAAAAATGCAATCATTGACAATGGTGAATACTGCTTACAGTCATGCACCATTAGTGATTTGACTTGATAGGCTATTAGGATCTACATAATAAATTATAAAACAGGTTACGGGATAGTTTGGGAATAAACTGTCATGTAAAGCACACTCACACATACACAGTATAATGTACCACCACTGAAAATACTGTACTATCTCATAATTTAAATTTCATCTACAAAATATTTCCAATCTGTCTCATCATTATAACATATTACACAGGCAATGAAAGGAAAAAAATATGTAGGTATAAAGTATACTGTCACACGCACTGGAAACATACGACTTTAGTGCACATACTGCTTTATCTTCCAAGCTTTTTGGACTATCATCTATTGCAAGCAGTTGGTTGTTATAATCTGAGTAAATATTTGAGATATTTCCATCAGATAGCCAAATTTTGACTGTTGTATCTGTCTTAATAAAATCTATATGGCAATGAATTGCATTTAGAGGGAAAACTGTATACAGCGTGAATAACGTATCGTTAATGTAACAGTCAGCCAGTTTGGCATACTGGAACAGGAAGATTTCAGTGTAAAACATGCATTCATTCATATCGTACACTTAAAGTATTCAGAATGTGTAAAGCAAGTGTATTATCTTTGCATTCACTTCTAAAAAAAAATATTTAAACCACCAATGTCTTTATATATGAGAACTAAACTTTTTTCCAAATTAAACAAGGAGCCACTGAAGTCCCCTTATACAGTTCTAATATTTGTATTTCATAGAATCATTGCGTGCTACTCTGAATAGATGCGACTTGTTTTTCTACTAGCAAGTTTTCTATCTTGTTGTTGACACAGCATCATATTCCGGGTTTCCCATATTTACAAGAACATGATCAAAGCTTCAAAATACCTGCACAATCAAGGAAAATCAACCTCTACAACAGGGAACAGATCAGCGTATCTTGCATATCTGAGTACAACTTTTGCAGCAAAAATTTACACCCTTAAGGCATGTGTAATAATCCTGGACACCACACATCTTAAGACAAAACACCATTAGTCAACAGTTGCTCACCTCTCCTGCAATACGATAGGTACACTAGCTGAGCGCGTTTATTTGTATGCGACACTCTGCAGACGTAATACTGTCTCTGCAATTCTGCATATATTTTCAATTGCTCTGCAGAATCGAATATGATCTGTCACACAAGATCCTATGCGTACAATAATTATGTGAACTGTTTGTACACTTTTTACCGACATCTCTCAACACGTTGAATGTTCCCAAACGCAACTACAATTCGTCGTATAATTCAAGAAATAATCTCTATTTCGCAAAGCCAACTCCTCTAAACATTCTACCTAGTTTACACGAGCATTCGCAGGCGATATGCCAGTGTTCACTACCATTCGTTTGTACACGCATTTACACTGGAGGAAATGGAAGAGAATACGAACATAGTTTATGAACACTGCATTGTTGTTTTTTCACGTAAATAACTTGCGGACAGAATACAATACACTAATCAACCAAAACATTATGACCACCCACCTAATAGCTGGTATGTCTACCTTTGGCACGGATAACAGCGGCGACGCGTCGTGGCATGGAGGCAATGAAGCCTTGGTAGGTCGCTGGAGAGAGCTGGCACCACATCTGCACACACAAGTCATCTAATTCCCGTAAATTCTGGGGAGGACGACGATGAGCTCTGACGCCACGTTCAATCACATCCCAAATGTATTCGATCGGGTTCAGATCTGGCGAGTTCGGAGACCAGCACACAAATTGGTACTCCCCACGGTGATCTTCTAACCGCTCCATCACACTTCTGGCCTTGTGACATGGTGCATTATCTTGCTGAAAAATACCATTGCCGTCGGGAAACATGATCGTCGTGAAGGAGTGTACGTGGTCTGCAACCAGTGTACGATACTTCTTGCGCATTATGGTGCCTTGCACAAGCTACAGCTGAATGTTCCCCAGAGCATTACGGAGCCGCCGTCAACTTGTCTCCGTCCCCCAGTACAAGTGTCAGGGAACTGTTCCTCTGGAAGACGACAGATTCGGGCCCTCCCATCGGCATGATGAAGACGTTATCAGGATACATAAGACCGTGCAACTATCTACCACTGCGCCAACGTTCAGTGTCGATGGTCACGTTTCCCAACCCAACGACGTCTGGACGTGGTTTCACTTTGGTTTAGCCACGTGTTGAAGACACTCACCACAGCACTCCTCGAACACCCGACAAGTCGTGCAGTTTCCGAAACGCTCGTGCCAAGCCCCTGGGCCATCACAACTGTCTTCGGCCAAACTCAGACAGATCGCGCACCTTCTCCTTCTACACACGGACAGGACGCTCGCTGGGAATACATGCACCTTGCGTCTGTCTGGCTAGCAGTCATCCCTCGCCAGGGGACGCTGCTATCACCTGGACGAGTTAATATTGATACTGGGTCGATGGTCATAATGTTCTGTTTGACAAGTGTAATTACTTTTTAGCAAAAGTAAGCAAAATGGAGTAGGGAAAGAAGAATTTAGATGATTCAACAAAAATCAGTTAATCTAGTTCGCAAATTGTGTTAACCGGTTCGATTGGAAAGAAATCTCATTGTAAACTCATACGAAGTTTATCATTTTGTATTTACGTAAGATCAGATGGCTCCAAGCCCTATGGGACTTAACATCTGAGGTCATCAGTCCCCTAGACTTAGAACTACTTAAACCTAACTAACCTAAGGACATCACACACCCCCTTCCATGCGGCACGATTCGAACCTGCGAAAGTAGCAGCAGCGCGGCTCCGGACTGAAACGCCTATAATCGCTCGGTCACAGCGGCCGGCTATTTACATAATAGTTACTAGTGAGGAATAACGAATATTTGGTTACTCACATGTACGTTGGTGGGACAGTTACGATTGTATTTAGTCTAAGGCAATGGTTTGAAAATGGACGTAATGGTCCAAGACTAGTCACCACAAAGAAATGACTTATCGCAAGTCTGACGAATATTGGAAGAAAATATAAAAGCGGATTTTCTTAGCACTGTGCTACACACGTAGAATCTTTGGTTGGAAGCATCAGGATTTTGCTATGATGTCACATAGTCTAGTAATATGGCGTTGGTTCAGCAGGGAGTTTACCTATATATGTATGGTATTTCTTGTTGTTGTTGTTGTGGTCTTCAGTCCTGAGACTGGTTTGATGCAGCTCTCCATGCTACTCTATCCTGTGCAAGCTTCTTCATCTCCCAGTACCTACTGCAACCTACACCCTTCTGAATCTACTTAGTGTATTGATCTCTTGGTCTCCCTCTACGATTTTTACCCTCCACGCTGCCCTCCAATGCTAAATTTGTGATCCCTTGATGCCTCAAAACATGTCCTACCAACCGATCCCTTCTTCTAGTCAAGTTGTGCCACAAACTTCTCTTCTCCCCAATCCTATTCAATACCTCCTCATTAGTTAAGTGATCTACCCACCTTATCTTCAGCATTCTTCTGTAGCACCACATTTCGAAAGCTTCTATTCTCTTCTTGTCCAAACTGGTTATCGTCCATGTTTCACTTCCATACATGGCTACACTCCATACAAATACTTTCAGAAACGACTTCCTGACACTTAAATCTATACTCGATGTTAACAAATTTCTCTTCTTCAGAAACGATTTCCTTGCCATTGCCAGTCGACATTTTATATCCTCTCTACTTCGACCATCATCAGTTATTTTACTCCCTAAATAGCAAAACTCCTTTACTACTTTAAGTGTCTCATTTCCTAATCTAATCCCGTCAGCATCACCCGATTTAATTTGACTACATTCCATTATCCTCGTTTTGCTTTTGTTGATGTTCATCTTATATCCTCCTTTCAAGACACTGTCCATTCCGTTCAACTGCTCTTCCAAGTCTTTTGCTGTCTCTGACAGAATTACAATGTCATCGGCGAACCTCAAAGTTTTTACTTCTTCCCCATGAATTTTAATACCTACTCCGAATTTTTCTTTTGTTTCCTTTACTGCTTGCTCAATACACAGATTGAATAACATCGCGGAGAGGCTACAACCCTGTCTCACTCCTTTCCCAACCACTGCTTCCCTTTCATGCCCGTGGACTCTTATAACTGCCATCTGGTTTCTGTACAAATTGTAAATAGCCTTTCGCTCCCTGTATTTTCCCCCGGCCACCTTCAGAATTTTAAAGAGAGTATTCCAGTTAACGTTGTCAAAAGCTTTCTCTAAGTCTACAAATGCTAGAAACGTAGGTTTGCCTTTTCTTAATCTTTCTTCTAAGATAAGTCGTAAGGTTAGTATTGCCTCACGTGTTCCAACATTTCTACGGAATCCTAACTGATCTTCCCCGAGGTCCGCTTCTACCAGTTTTTCCATTCGTCTGTAAAGAATTCGCGTTAGTATTTTGCAGCTGTGACTTATTAAACTGATAGTTCGGTAATTTTTCACATCTGTCAACACCTGCTTTCTTTGGTATTGGAATTATTATATTCTTCTTGAAGTCTGTGGGTATTTCGCCTGTCTCATACATCTTGCTCACCAGATGGTAGAGTTTTGTCATGATTGGCTCTCCCAAGGCCATCAGTAGTTCTAATGGAATGTTGTCTACTCCCGGGGCCTTGTTTCGACTCAGGTCTTTCAGTTCTCTGTCAAACTCTTCACGCAGTATCTTATCTCCCATTTCATCTTCATCTACATCCTCTTCCATTTCCATAATACTGTCCTCAAGTACATCGCCCTTGTATAAACCCTCTATATACGCCTTCCACCTTTCTGCCTTCCCTTCTTTGCTTAGAACTGGGTTGCCATCTGAGCTCTTGATATTCATACAAGTGGTTCTCCTCTCTCCAAAGGTCTCTTTAATTTTCCTGTAGGCAGTATCTATCTTACCCCTAGTGAGACAAGCCTCTACATCCTTACATTTGTCCTCTAGCCATCCCTGCTTAGCCATTTTGCACTTTCTGTCGATCTCATTTTTGAGACGTTTGTATTCCCTTTTGCCTGCTTCATTTACTGCATTTTTATATTTTCTCCTTTCATCAATTAAATTCAATATTTCTTCTGTTACCCAAGGATTTCTATTAGCCCTCGTCTTTTTACCTACTTGATCCTCTGCTGCCTTCACTACTTCATCCCTCAGAGCTACCCATTCTTCTTCTACTGTATTTCTTTCCCCCATTCCTGTCAATTGTTCCCTTATGCTCTCCCTGAAACTATCTACAACCTCTGGTTCTTTCAGTTTATCCAGGTCCCATCTCCTTAAATTCCCACCTTTTTGCAGTTTCTTCAGTTTCAATCTGCAGTTCATAACCAATAGATTGTGGTCAGAATCCATATCTGCCCCTGGAAATGTCTTACAATTTAAAACCTGGTTCCTAAATCTTTGTCTTACCATTATATAATCTATCTGATACCTATTAGTATCTCCAGGATTCTTCCAGGTATACAACCTTCTTTTATGATTCTTGAACCAAGTGTTAGCTATGATTAAGTTATGCTCTGTGCAAAATTCTACAAAGCGGCTTCCTCTTTCATTTCTTCCCCCCAATCCATATTCACCTACTATGTTTCCTTCTCTCCCTTTTCCTACTGACGAATTCCAGTCACCCATGACTATTAAATTTTCGTCTCCCTTCACTACCTGAATAATTTCTTTTATCTCGTCATACATTTCATCAATTTCTTCATCATCTGCAGAGCTAGTTGACATATAAACTTGTACTCCTGTAGTAGGCATGGGCTTTGTGTCTATCTTGGCCACAATAATGCGTTCACTATGATGTTTGTAGTAGCTAACCCGCACTCCTATTTTTTTATTCATTATTAAACCTACTCTTGCATTACCCCTATTTGATTTTGTATTTATAACCCTGTAATCACCTGACCAAAAGTCTTGTTCCTCCTGCCACCGAACTTCACTAATTCCCACTATATCTAACTTTAACCTATCCATTTCCCTTTTTAAATTTTCTAACCTACCTGCCCGATTAAGGGATCTGACATTCCACGCTCCGATCCGTAGAATGCCAGTTTTATTTCTCCTGATAACGACGCCCTCTTGAGTAGTCCCCGCCCGGAGATCCGAATGGGGGACTATTTTACCTCCGGAATATTTTACCCAAGAGGACGCCATCATCATTTAATCATACAGTAAAGCTGCATGTCCTCGGGAAAAATTACGGCTGTAGTTTCCCCTTGCTTTCAGCCGTTCGCAGTACCAGCACAGCAAGGCCGTTTTGGTTAATGTTACAAGGCCAGATCAGTCAATCATCCAGACTGTTGCCCCTGCAACTACTGAAAAGGCTGCTGCCCCTCTTCAGGAACCACATGTTTGTCTGGCCTCTCAACAGATACCCCTCCGTTGTGGTTGCACCTACGGTACGGCCATCTGTATCGCTGAGGCACGCAAGCCTCCCCACCAACGGCAAGGTCCATGGTTCATGGGGGAAGATGGTATTTCTTATAAATACAATATCTTTGGCTGTAATAGAGTAGTACTTATAGAATTTGCTATGTTGTCATCAATATGACGTGATGTTATTATTTGTACCAGCGTGTTCGTTTCTAACACACACACTGTGACGTCACACACACTAGTAATGAAATGATGGCTCAGTAATGATAAATAAATATGGCCATGTTGTATTTTGAATAGCTGAGTGCATCAGGACGTCAGCGTGACGTTGGGAGCAGTGGAATGGACTCACGTAAGTGGATATAATTTTGGAAAAATATGTAAAAAGTACACAAATTGTGGAAAATACGGCAGAAATACGAAAATGGGAGAAATATACATAAAATTGGGGAGTGATAAGGGTACTTACATATCTGCCTAGGTTTGGTACCTCGAATGACTAAACATTAAATTATTATTAACAAATAGACCTCGAGTCACATTACTTAAGGTAATTTGTTATAAACAAATAGACAAAGCCTCATCCTCTCTGTACGCTACCCTACTCCAGAGTGAATCCCTCTCACTCAGTGTCCCAGTTTTGAGAGATGATGATAAGGGCGAGTACGAGTGGGCGCTTGATCCTCATTGGTCCAGTAGTTTTCCTCCATTTTATTGTGCTCCCATTGTCTGACAGAGATAGGGAGGGTCTTCCGTCATTCTTATATTATGTGACCACTGCCGAACAATTACCTAAATATTGTGGGGAGTCACCTGAGTGACCTTCCAATTCCTGGTTGTCTCTGGGGATGAGGAGTGGGGGTTGGAGGTGGGAAAGAGGGAGAGTGGGGAGAGACTGAATATAAGTTAGCCAAGGGGGCAATATGACACCAGTTGTGTAACCTAACACCGGATGTGATAACATCGTTATCTGTCCCCATACTTTGATAACCTGCTAATGTACGTAGTTTGCAGTTTCTACAATTCCATGCCATTTCCGACACTTTGTTTTCATGATACTTTATTCTTTGTCCACAAGTTACCTGTGAAACTTGTAAATTGATTAGGTGCACAATTACGAACGCTTCTTCTATTCCTTTTTCTTTTCTTTTTTTTTAGGGAAGGTATCATGACACCCGTTATGCATCACCCCTCCCCAACTTCATCCAGTTCCTTTGATCCGTGACTGTATTGCTGTGACCATGTAAACCTCTGCGCTCTGTGATGTGGAACGAAGGTACACGCATGGGTCTGTGGCTTCTGTATGAAGGTGACTATGGATGGTATGACTGTGTTTTTTGTTGTTTTTGGTGTTGTCTAGTATCGATCAGGCATGTGATTTGTTGCACTGTGACCCATATATCTGGTTTTACAAACCACGATAGTCGACGGTGGCCATTGCCATCAACACAGACAATGAAGGGTATTCGCCATGGAGGTCATGACATCACACGCCCTCTCAAAAAAGAGAAAGCAAGAGCACTTTACTAACTGCTGATGTAGAAACATTGTTATGTGTACATTAAAATATTTTATATATATTACTTTTTATTATTAAAATCGTAGGCATCTGTGGCACGTTATATATGGTTGTAACAGTAATTCTCAGTTAGGAGAGTGGAAGGGAGGGGGAAGAGAAGCGGTAAAAGACTTATCGTCCCGAGACCCGAACCTTGGACCCTCAGTTACGGTCAACACTTTGTTACACACGGCATTTGACAGTGGCGGCGGCGCTTTTACACGGATCGAGACACTCACGGCACACTTGACACGTTGGCACGTGAAAAGCACGGTGCCTGCACGACATCAAAGATCAAATGCTCTGTTTCCGTGGGTCTTACCCATTTTGCGTCCAACTGTGAAGCCGACGATCCGTGAAAGTTACTACGACACCCTTGCCACGGGGCACACCGAAATACTCAATTTGTTGTGACGACAGAAACGCTCTCTCTCCAACACAGTAGCTATCTACTATTCAATTACGTATGAGTGTATGCTATACTAATAACTACTAAAAGAGCTTTATTCACTAAGTAACATGTATGTAGTATGATTTTACAGGACATCAAACTGTTTTTCGAGTCTGAATCTATCCCAAACTTGAATGGCGAACCGTAAATTTTGTATGTCTTCTCTCTTGTATGCCATCTGATACGTCCTTGTGGACTGGATTATTAGTTGTAGGATATGAAATGTTTAAGTGTTTCCACGGTATAGTTTTCCTTTTTTCGGATGTGTGCTATCGGAAATTTTTTGTTTGATTACTCCTTTAACGCTGCATTGCATCCTGTGAGACGTTGTTGCTTCTCGACGCTGATTTTCTTCACTGCTGCTATATCATTCACCATCACTTACAACATTTTGTCCCCTCTTTCACTCGCTTGCATAATATGGAGGTGCAATATCTTTCGAGTTCTCTCTGTGGCACATTGTCTGATATTATTTTTACAAAGGTCTCGCAAAACTTTCTTTGATGTAATCTGTGAATTCTTCAATATCGGCAAGATTTAAGAGTTTAGGACTACGTAATCTGTGTAATTTAGATTAGATGTATCACGGGCAAAGATTGAGAAGATTGTGGACGATGCCTTTACACTGTGCCTTCAGTGCTTGGGAGTAGGTTAGAGACTGCACAGTCTGTTTGTGTAATGTCTCAGTCAATTTAGTATTTTGCAGCTTTACATATTTTCCAGCATAATTTATTACTGGTGACCAATGAGATTGCAGCTTCTCTCCATTTCACCAATGCGCTAACAACAGATGGAGGCACACGAGAAATACGCCTGTAACATGTTCCTAAACGGTCCACTGAGTCGTAAGGACCGACAGCACAGCTAACACTGTCAGCGAAATGTCGATGTATTACTGTCTGTTAGTCTGCTGCAGTAGGTTCCACTTCAAACAGCGCTTGTATGGAATCCTCACTTCACTTTTACAACCTTTTTGAGAGACGAGCTTTTATCTGTGAAAAACATATTTTTCTAATCGACGACTGTGTCAAGCCACCTCGCTTAATCTTGTGGAACTACCTCCAGTATCAGGAGAGTATTCTGAGCTATAGATAACCTGACTTTCAGTAATGCCTGTTGTCTTATTAACAGTAACGTGGTATCCTTCAGCGAAACAAGTAGGACGACTTCTGTCCCGCGCTATACACGCACTACAGCGAGAAATGAGAACTTTAGAGTAAGGAGGAAGAATGTAATTGGTAGAGAAAACGAAAAATGAAAACATATATTACCTTCCAGACTCATGAAGCCAACATTAAACAAAGAAAAATCCAGCTGGAACAATTTATTGAGCTGTATGGTAGTATGAAACGCGAACAGACAATTATCCAGAATTTAAAGTGGGATACAAATAATATTTTTCTCACGTTTGTTTCTCCATCACCATGCGAATCATTTAGTTTTACCCAAACGCGTTCCGGCAAAGTGCTGTGATTTTTATTGTTTTTACTTTTTGTGAAAATTTTTCCTGAACGTATTTGCGTGAAAACAAATAACGATGCTTCTCGTCAGTTAGACTCTACGAATCGAGTAGGTTTTTGTGAATACTTCTGTTGCATGAATAAATAAGCCTTAAATGATGTCTCCTGTAAAACATGAGATCTAATTTTTTACACCTTTCAGCAGCTTTTGATGGCTGCTCATTCAGTTCACAAAGCCAATTAAGTGGTTTGCACATAAAAATTCACTTTCTACTCGTTAGCACCTGAGGGAGATTACGGATAGGCGGATTCTCATCTGACTGATTGGTTCAAATGGCTCTGAGCACTATGGGACTCAACTGCTGAGGTCATTAGTCCCCTAGAACTTAGAACTAGTTAAACCTAACTAACCTAAGGACATCACAAACATCCATGCCCGAGGCAGGATTCGAACCTGCGACCGTAGCGGTCTTGCGGTTCCAGACTGCAGCGCCTTTAACCGCACGGCCACTTCGGCCGGCCATCTGACTGATTCAAATAGGACTTTAAAACCAGTTTTACTTTTGTTTTTATTGTTATTCCGTGGCCAAAACAGACGTAGCATGTGCATTTTGAAACCACTAGAGGTTAAGTACATCTTTGCTTATTCATTTGAATTTTTTTACCTGGCGAGGAAGCTAATACCTACTATAAAATGTAATACATAATGTTCTAATTATCAGTGCCATTATTACACCAACAGTCTTGCTTCCCTCCAAAGGATGGTTTCCCTAAACCGTTTAAAGCAAATGCGGGGACTGCTCCTTTGAAAAGGAGAGAGCCGGTTTTCTTCCCCATCCTTGCCCAGTCCAAGATTGTGACACATCTCCGATAACCTCATCGTCGACGATACGTTAAACCCCAGCCTTCACTCCTTCCTTCCATGTGAAGTACGCCGCTGTACGGTCCTATCCTCATTGCCTGGTATGCATTTCTCTTGATCGATTTTAGGGAACAGCACGATCTAGTTTGTTCAGTTGTTTCCTCGATTTTTATCCTTTCCGTTATCCGAGAATGTTATCGAAGAATTATTTGGAAAGCACAGTAGACACATCCTTTCACATTTCCTCGTAATATCAATTCGGATGTTACGTTTCATCGTAGACTTATCTTTGTCAGAGTAATCTACTTGAAGTAATTAAGAAATGTGGGCAGTAACATTATTCTGTTAAGTTTTATTTATGTCTCTTCATCAGCGCCTCCTTGTACCTTCTTATTATCATTATGTTACCAATGTTTTAATAGGCTATTTTTTCATTAATACTTTGACCTCTCCTAAACGTAAGTCCAGACCGAAATGCTGAAAAGCATAATAAATTCATTAATATTTTATGAAAGACTTCATCGATGGAATGATAACTAGAAAGGGAATACTATGTTAGGGTATGTGGATGCGGGAGTTACTTAGATGTGCAGCCAATGAAGGAATCGGCGTGATATTCACCTGGTGTGATTCAAGAGAAGCATGGAAAATTTCATACAGATTTCCTAGAGTGTGTCTTTGACGCAGCACTGTCCAGTTAAGAGCTCAGCATTTTACCGATATGTCTTTTAACAATAAATGGTTTTTGGTTAAAAAGACAAATTGGAGCAGATAGTGTACGGTGGTCTTCAAATAAAGATACACAAGTAACGAAAAACTGCCATCTCAAAATATATCTGTAAGATTAGCACATTTTTGTAATAATAATGAAATAAAATGAAAAAGAAAAGTTGTTGAAGGAGCCCCACACTAACAAGTAATACATATCGAGACAAACATCGCTAGCTATACAGCTGCTAACACCACTCGCACATAGGCCCTGAACGTTTACTCCACGACGAATCAAGCACGGTAACGATTTTTCGATAGCTTGACACAGGAACTACGACGTACACGCTGCTCAATAGCAACAGACGTCTCTATTGCTGTGCTAGGAAGGACGCACCAAGCGAGCAACCAGCACCTTATTTGTATAACCTCATGAAGCGAGTGTATGTTTGAAATGCTTTATCCAATGTATGAGTATAGTAAAGGAGTGAAAATAATTATTTCAGTTTGGAAGCTTGCTGGTCCTCATTTTGGAAATTATTTCAGGTTTTTCATCGAATTAGTCTACCATAAATTTCTACATCAGCTCAACCACAAACGCGTTACAAGGGAGGACGCATACTTGAGATTTTGAGAGACGACTTTCTTCTGAGTAGTCTGGCGTGTCTTTCTGAACAGACACGGCTGTTTTCTTGCAAGACAAACGGATTCTTACAACATACTGCTAACGTTGGAAACATTCCATATCTTACCATCAATTAAGTTTTAGGAATGAACCACATCATTGAATTACTGTAATATTTGCTATCGACAAACAGCTATATCAGCATTTTATGGAGTTATTAACGTGTTACCTTATAGTTAGTACTACTAGAATCTATCAAACAGAAGTAAAGAAGTCGTTAATTGGCGGCGAGCTTGAATATTACATTTGGTTGTTGGGTGTGGTCCAATTGAAAGTGGTGTGCGCTTGCCTTCCGTCGATCAATAAGCCAGCTTAGCAGGCTACTTAAGAGAGCCCAGAGTTTACTATGCCGTCCTAATAATGGTGCAACTTAACGAATAAGACCTTTGATTTTCTTGTATATTGTGACAATAAATTCCTCCGTATTGACGCCTTCAACAATTGTGTTCAAATCACAGGCTAGCAGTTTACAGTGTTTGATTTCCGTCTATTCCATTAAAATATATGCTTTAGCATAACGCTTTTACATAAAAAGTTTATGATTAACATTATTTCCTTAAATCTTTTAACCAGTTCGGTATGTATTTTTTTACCGGCTTTCCTATGCTACAGTATTACATCGTGATTCTTCGTGATTTCAATTAAATTACACTCTAAAAAATTAAAAATACGCACCATGAAGGAATTACCCGAATGGGATGGAAATCCGTAGATGTGATATACGTATACAGAGAAAAATATAATTACAATTTCAGAAAAAATTGGATGATTTATTCAGAGAAAGAGCCTCACAAATTGAGCAAGTCAGTAACGCGTTGGTCCACCTCTGGCTCTTACGCAAGCAGTTATTCGGCTGGGCATTGATTTATAGAGTTGTTGGATGCCCTCCTGAGGCATATCGTGCCAGGGTCTGTCCAATTGTCAAATTAGATCGTCAAATTCCCGCTGCCAGGCACTTTATTGTGAATGTCAGAGTAATCACGTAGATGTAAATGAAGATGTAGATGGTGGGAGGGCCCTGTCCATATTGCTCCAAACGTTCACAGTTGGGGAGAGATCCGGCGACCTTGCTCGCCAAGGCACAGTTTGACAAGCACGAAGGTAAGCAGTAGAAACTCTAGCCGTGTACAGGAGGACATTGTCTTGCTGGAATGTAAGCTCAGGCTGGCTTGCCATGAAGGGAAAAAAAAGTCAGGTTGATATCCCTCTGCTGCCTGGGACGTTTCCAGGTACATCTTCGTCCTGGAATCTGGATCTTGGCTGGAGTACAACTGTCTTCAGTCATGAGTCCCACTTCTAAATGAGCCCCCATGACCAAGGAAGACGTATCTGGAGAGGCCCAGACCAACCTAACTATCGCCCGCCATACGGACTGACAAAAGGAGTGAAGATCTGGTGTGCCATTTCGTTTCATAGCAGAACCCCTTTGGTTGTCATCCGTGGCACCTTACAACACTGCGGTCGGCGATCTTCTACGACCCGTTTGGTTGCCCTCCATTGATAGTCATCCTGGGCTTACATTTCAGCAAAATAATGCCCGCCCGTACACAGGTAGAGTTTCTGCTGTTTGACATCGTGGTTGCCAAAACCTAGCTTGGCCAGCAAGGTTGCCGGATCTCTTCCCAACTAAGAATGTTTGGAGCATTATGGGCAGGGCCCTCCAACCAGCTCGTGAATTTGACGATCTAACTTGCCAGTTGGACAGAATCTGGCACGATATCCCTCAGGTGGACATTTAATAACTCTATAAATTAATGTCCAGTCGAATAACTGCTTGCATAAGAGCCAGAGTTGAACCAACGTGTTATTGACTTGCTCAATTTGATAAGCTGGTTCTCTCGAAAAAAAAACCATCCAATTTTTCTGAAACTGTAATAATTTGTTTGTCTTTACATGTGTATCACATCTACCGATTTCCGTTCCCATTCGGATAATTCCCTCGTGATGCGTCCTCGTTTTTTATTAGAGTGTGGTTTACACTGTTAACTACTCCTTTGGATAGTTCGTGGAATGTACTGAAACACTAAACATTCAGGCTCCTGGATGTTTATTGAAATGGGAGGAAGTGAGAAGACTTTCCTTACAATCGTACATCGATACTTTTCGCTCTAGGAATGTGAATTGTCTCACGGATAGTTGTGTAGTGTAGATGAATGTGAAGAGAAGCAAGTTTGCTGTCAGTGGCGCAAGTGGAAGGGTGAAATCCGGTGCCGGCACTTCATTCACTTCTTCGAATTCTACCAAAGGTACTAACAGAGATTAACGCCTATACACCGGACGGATCCAGTTTACAGTGTCACACATGCTAACTCCATGAGGTATTGCAGATAGGTTTGAGGAAGAACATTGACACGCAATCTGGTAATAAATAATTGTACCTCATCACTCCTATTCCTTCTGCTCACATTACGGCCGAGAGAAATTTCTTCTGACGCTAGGATTAGAGCTGGTTACGTCATGGTCGAACGCCACAGCATCATTCTTTGGTAGCAGCCTCGGCTGCGCAGGAGATTATGATTTAATTGAGGAATTCTTTTTAGTTAGAATTATAAAACTGCATAAATGGAAGAATAGTGAAACTAAGAGAAAAACGAATATACACCTTATTATATTCAAACTAGTGGCCTTTGTATTACGCCAGCATCATTCTGGCCATTAGCGAAAAATTGTAAGGAATCGGGTAAGATCTGAGATGTCAAAACATGAGACGAAACAATGCCAAAGAAACTTTGAAGGAACCGTCTCTATATCGTCTGAGGCCCAAGTAACACACAGCAGCTATTCCTGCTTCGTATGTAGGCTACTTCGTCCGCTTCCGTAACTGAGGCTTCAGCGCGGCTGACTGCCATCAGGGACACTCGGGTTCGATTCTCGGTATTGCCAGGGAATTTTCCTTAGTGGGAGGACTGGTAAGGGGTGTACTCAGCCCCGAGAGCCCAGCTGAGGAACTGCTCGACCGATTAGTAGCGGTTCCAAGGTCAAGAAACCCGACAACGATCGGGAGAGCGGGGATTCGAGCAAATGCCCCTCCATACGGCACCCAATAACGCCATTAACGGAGGATGACAAGGCTATCGGTCGGTGCAGGACCAGAACACGGAATTTTACTTTTACCTTTATCTAGACTACTTCGGTGGCTCGTAGGAATGAACAGTTAAGACATGAGTAACACTAACTCTGTTATATACGAGGGGTAATAATGCAATAAGTAATGAACACATTTCTGTTTTTGGCCAGTTTCCGCTGGAAAAATGCGGAATTTGTTATGGGACATCGTGGAATACCCTCTCCCCTCCCTCCCTCCCCCCCCCCCCCCCCCCCTTGAAGCATGGAACTTGTCGTTGGTGGGGAGGCTTGCGTGGCTCAGCGATACAGATAGCCGTACCGTAGGTGCGACCACAATGGACGTGTCTCTCTCTGTTGAGAGGAAAGACAAACATGTGGTTCCTGGAGAGGGGCAGCAGCCTTTTAGGTAGTTGCAGGGGCAACAGTCTGAATGATTGATTGATCTGACCTTGGAACATTAACCAAAACGGCCTTGCTGTGCTGGTACTGAAAACGGCTGAAAGCAAGGGGAAGCTAAAGATGCAGTTTTTCCCGAGGGCAAACAGCTTTACCGTATGGTTAACTAATGATGGCGTCCTCTTGGATAAAACATTCCGGAGGTAAAGTAGTCCCCAATTTGGAGCCGGCCGGAGTGGCAGTGCGGTTCTAGGCGCTACAGTCTGGAACCGAGCGACTGCTACGGTCGCAGGTTCGAATCCCGCCTCGGGCATGGATGTGTGTGATGTCCTTAGGTTAGTTAGGTTTAATTAGTCCTAAGTTCTAGGCGACTGATGACCGCAGAAGTTAAGTCGCATAGTGCTCAGAGCCATTTGAACCATTTTGAACCCCATTTGGATCTCTGAGCGGGGGCTACTCAGGAGGACGTCGTTATCAGGAGAAACAAAACTGGCGTTCTACGGATCAGAGCGTGGAATGTCAGATCCCTTAATCGGGCAGGTTGTTTAGAAAATTTAAAAATGGAAAAGGATAGGTTAAAGTTAGATATAGTAGGAATTAGTGAAGGTCGGTATAGGAGGAACACAACTTCTGGTCGGGTGAATATGGGGTTATAAAATCAGATAGGGCTAATGCAGGAATAGGTTTAATAATGAATAAAAAAATAGGAGCGCAGGTAAGCTACTACGAACAGCATAGTGAACGCATTACTGTAGCCAAGATAGACACGAAGCCCACACCTACCACAGTAGATAGCGGAACAGACAGTGGTAGCAGTTACTTCTGTAAAATATCTGGGAGTATGCGCGCGGAACGATTTGAAGTGGAATGATCATATAAAATTAACTGTTGGTAAGACGGGTGCCAGGTTGAGATTCATTGGGAGAGTCCTTAGAAAATGTAGTCCATCAACAAAGGAGATGGCTTACAAAACACTCGTTCGACCTATACTTGAGTATTGCTCATCAGTGTGGGATCCGTACCAGGTCGGGTTGACAGAGGAGATAGAGAAGATCCAAAGAAGAGCGGCGCGTTTCGTCACAGGGTTATTTGGTAAGCGAGATAGCGTTACGGAGACGTTTAGCAAACTCTAGTGGCAGCCCCTGCAAGAGGGGCGCTCTGCATCGCGGTGTAGCTTGCTGTCCAGGTTTCGAGAGGGTGCGTTTCTGGATGAGATATCGAATATATTGCTTCCCCCTACTTATACCTCCCGAGGAGATCACGAATGTAAAATTAGAGAGATTCGAGCGAGCACGGAGGTTTCCGGCAGTCGTTCTTCACGCGAACCATACGCGACTGGAACAGGAAAGGGAGGTAATGACAAAAAAATGGTTCAAATGACTCTGAGCACTATGGGACTTAACATCTGTGGTCATCAGTCCCCTAGAACTTAGAACTACTTACACCTAACTAACATAAGACCATCACACACATCCATGCCCGAGGCAGGATTCAAACCTGCGATCGTAGCGGTCACGCGGTTCCAGACTGAAGCGCCTAGAACAGTACGGCCACACCGGCCGGCAGGTAATGACAGTTGCACGTAAAGTGCCCTCCGCCACACACCGTTGGGTGGCTTGCGGAGTATAAATGTGGATGTAGATGTAGTACAAGTTTATACGCTAACTAGTTCCGCAGATGATGAAGAGACTGAAGAAATGTATGATGCGATAAAAGGAATTATTCAGATAGTGAAGGGAGACGAAAATTTAATAGTCATGGGGGACTGGAATTCGATAGTAGGGAAAGGAAGAGAAGGAAAAGTAGTAGGAGAATATGGAATGGGGTAAGGAATGAAAGAGGAAGCCACTAGGTAGAATTTTGTAGAGAGCATAACTTAATCATAACTAACACCTGGTTTAAGAATCATGAAAGAAGGCTGTATACGTGGAAGAGTCCTGGAGACACTGGAAGGTTTCAAATATATTATATTATGGTAAGACAGAGATTTAGGAACCAGGTTTTAAGTTGTAAGACATTTCCAGGGGCAGATGTGGACTCTGACCACCATTTATTGTTTATGTACTATAGATTAAAACTGAAGAAACTGCAAAAAGATGGGAATTTAAGGAGATGGAGCATGGGTAAACTGATAGAATCAGAGGCTGTAGAGAGTTTCAGAGATAGCATTAGGGAACGATTGACAAGAACGGGGGAAAGAAATACAGTAGATGAAGAATGGTTACTTTGCGAGATGAAATAGTGAAGGCCTGCAGAGGATCAAGTAGGTAAAAGACAAGGGCTAGTAGAAATCCTTGTGTAACAGAAGAGATACTGAATTTAATTGATGAAAGAAAAAAATATAAAAATGCAGTAAATGAGGCAGGCGATAAGGAATACAAACGTCTCACAAATGAGATTGACAGGAAATTCAAAATGGCTAAGCAGAGATGGCTAGAGGTCAATGTAAGGATATGCAGGCATATATCACTAGTGTTAAGACAGATAATACCTTCGGGAAAATTAAAGAGACCTGTAAGAATATTAAGAAGTCAGATGGAAACCGAGTTCTAAGCAAAGAAGGGAAAGCAGAAAGGTGGAAGTAGTACACTGAGGATCTATACAATGCTTTCGCAGTTCAACCCCCATTGGGAGGAATTGTATCTGTTTACAGGAAAAGATGGTGTTGCAAAATGTTTAGTATGTCACAAAATGCTGAATTCTTTTAGGAAATTTAATGTGCAGCGACATTATATATCGTACCACGCGAAAGACTATGGAAGTGGAAAATGTGATGGACCAGGTCGTGCACAAGAAGTTATTAAACTTAAAAGGAAGCTATCCGAAGAAGATCTGGACGACGAAAAAAAATCAACTGAGGCAGCTCTCAGAGTGAGTTACAAAATTGCTTTGCTTTTAGCAAAATTCCTGCGCCCCTTCACTGATGGCGATTTAATAAAAGAATGTTTGATAGTTGCAGCGGAACATTTGTGTCCATCTCAAGTTGAACAGTTTCGGATTGTGCCATTACCTAACATGACCATTATGCGTCGCGTACAGGACATGGCAGACGACGTCCAGAGCCAGCTTGCAAAAATCTGTAAAGATTTTATGGCGTATTCTCTAGCTCTGGATGAAAGTGTTGATATCACTGGAACAGCTCAGCTTCCCATATTTATTAGAGGTGTTAATAGAGATCTTCAGGTGAGGGAGGAGCTCCTCGATGTGGTAGCCATGAAGAACACTACAACCGGAGGTGATATTTTAAATAGTGTTGAAGAAAGTGTTGCAAATATAGGACTTTCGTGGGATTCTTTAGTTTCAGTGTCTACAGACGGTGCACCAGCGATGACGGGGAAAAACTCAGGTTTCGTTGCGCTGTTGAAGGAGAAAATGCAAAAACTGACTGTGCCGAATGAAATAAGGGGCGTTCACTGTGTGATCCACCAGGAAAACTTACGTGCAAGGAGTATCACTCTAAAAAATGTGATGAGTGTTGTTGTTCGTACAACCAATTATATATGGAAGCATGGGCTACAACACAGGCAATTAAAAACTTTCTTGAGGATGTAGAAAGCCAGTATGGTAGCCTGCATTATTACAACGAGGTCCGCTGGCTTAGTCGTGGCGAACTATTAAATCGATTTTTTTGCCTATTAGATGAGATAAATATGTTCATGGAAATAAATAACATGTGTGTTCCTGTATTGAAAGAGCCTTCATGGAAATGTGATCTCGCGTTCTTAGCAGATTTAACTAGCCATCTGTATGCTTTGAACATTTCACTACAAGGTAAAGATCTGCTAATTACTCATTTCATAGATCGAATACGAGCTTTTAAAATGAAATTGACACTTTGGGTGAGTCAGCTGGAAACAGGAAATCTAGCTCATTCTCCTAAATTATCATCCATGCAAGATGTTCACAAAGACTGTGAACGGTATTCGCATAGTTTAGTTACCCTTAAGGAAGAATTTGATCAACGCTTTCAAGATCTGACAGCACTAGACAGTGATTTTGATCTGTTCTCCTCTCCATATTCAGCGAATATTGAAGAGATTCGTCCTGAGTTGCAACTAGGAATTATTGACCTGCAGTGTGACAGAGAATACAGAGACAAATTTCAGAACAAGAAAAACATTTTGGAATTCTACAGTGCTTGGGTACATCGATTATGCTAAGGAGGCATAAAACCATTGTGAGGCGCTGCCAGAAGAGTATTCTACTCAGAACCTCGGGAGCTTTCAGCACGATGAGGCACTGTGTGTAGTACTGGGTATACCCTATAGGTATTACTATTCGCCACAGAGCAGCGGCCTACTGAGTGAAGAGGGGAAGACGCGACAAAGTAAGAGAAATAACTGGACAAGACATAACCGACAAACGGAAATTAAACAAGTGGAGAACTGATACGTGGCAGACAGATTGGGACACAACTGATAAGGGAAAACGAGTCTACTCTTTCTTCCCCAATATCCGAGAGCGGATGAACTTTAAGTACATAAATCCAATACGCGGCATGGAGCACGTTCTCACGGACCACGGCTTGCATCCTGTGCATCTCCACAGGTTTGGCCGAAAACAGACTCACGCTTGTGCCTGTGATGAGAATGGCACACCTGAACACATTGTTCTCATCTGTGGAAGCAGTACGTGGATGATGGAGAGACTATTAATGCAACAACACGTTGGCTCCGGCGTCGACCAGTAACGTGGTATCATACGGGCATAGAGCCCCTCCAGTAAGATGGCGTAAGGCCATTGCATTGAACGAAGATTAAGTTGACAAATAGATTATTGTAGCCAAAAGAGTGGGAAACTATACGGTACATTCGAATCCTTAAAAAACCAACCTGCTTTCAGTAAAAAGTATTGCATTACTTCCTGAACGCCCCTCTAAGCATCAGAACACGAACCCTGTAAGAGAGCTGCAGATGCAGACGCTGGCGAAAGATGTTTGAGTGTGAAGGAATCAAGATCATTTGAGGCGGAGCACATACTGGGACTGGATCAGGCCGGAAAAGACGACTATCGCCTTCTTTTCAGGACATACTCAACCATTCAATTTAATTAATTTAGGAAAATCATAGAAAACTTAAATTATGTTCGCCAGGTAGAATTTCAGGTCCCTAACAGGTCTGGGAGTATCTCAGAATTCTGATTACGATTGCTCAAGAACGTTTCCAATGTTAATCGTAGCTCTTTGGGTTTATACATTCTTTTATTCTGACCCTCATTACGTCAGTCATGATACATCACTTACAGTCCTTCCTCAGTGTTCGGTATCTGCATGAAATTTAGTACTTTCGCATGTAAACGTGTGACTCACAACACAACGACAGTGACGGAAATTACACAGAAAAGGCGGCTGCGAGAAGCGCTCTACTCGCTGTCTGACTCCAAGCAGTCCACGCCCATAATTTGGTGTTCTCGGTAAGCTTGGCCAAGGTGTCACGCAAAGCCAACGTGCGCGTTGCGTGCATGTCACTTACACGTTGCTGTGGCTGTTGAATCTAGTGGATTAATGTAGCCCTACAGTTACCATCCTCGGGCAACGTTCTATAAGGAAAATGAACTAGAAAAATCCGGTAAATCGCTACAGTGTTAGGCATTTAAGACAGGTCATCCCAAAATATATAGAGAACGAGTGAATATAGCGAGATGCGGCTTTCACTAGGGTATGGTGGACAACGTGGTGAATTTTCCGACGTATGGAAGGAAGTTGTAATGTTTATAGCTATCGAATTATAACACCAAATTTGTATTTTTATGCAATTGTATTCTTGTTATGTGGTAACGCAAAGATCATGCGAAAAGGACTTCAACAACAAATTATTTGGGGAACTTGAACAAATATTAAGAAGTTACCAGCACCGTAAAATACTTTCCCGCCGTCAGGAAAAGTGGCAGTCTGCCCTACTGTACCAAATATAAGCCAATATGTAACTCAAGTACGGTTCGCGTCTTTACCCCTGAGTCTGAAAGCCAGCAGTCTGTGCTCTGTTGTTATAGCGATGAGATCGCTTGCTCGAAGCTATTCAAACTTTCATAACGTGTACGAAATTCTAAAAAGTGGAAATCGTGTTCGTTTATGGCGTATGTGGTCAAACAATTGGAGCAGCGGTGCATTTGTATGCAGAAAGGTCTCCTGATCGTGCCCAGCTGTCACTATCAGCCTTCCCAAACATTATAAAAAATTCAATAGACTGGAAGTGAGAAGAACAAAATACGGCAACGTAAAACAACAGCTAATGCAACTAAAACTTTAGCTCACAATCCGTATGTCGCTAAGAGGCACCTTGAATGTGCAGTTGGGATCAGCTGAAAGAATGTTCTACGAATACTAATATTCCAGCTCATTTCATACTTTCCGCATTTCGCACCATTAAAATCTACAAGGCAATGACATTCTAGATCGGTTATAGTTCACGACAAAGTGATGTGGCGTTTCTAAGCGAGAATATGCTTCCGATTACTAACCATGGGAATAGTGTATCTATAGAAGACTTACCGTATGTCCGGGATAGTTCGGACAGTCCAGGTTATTTAATGCTGTGCGGTTAGTGGCCGTGGTTGCAAAAATGTCCAGGTTTTGAGAATTTCATGAATGATGACGAAATTTTTGTTTTTAACTTTAGACATATATGTCCGACATAGCGTTTTTAAACATTCTCTTACAGCCGTGCCTCTCTCAGCCGACTTTGAAGCAAGCGCTGACATCTATGACGATTTGTGGCCACCGATTCCGCTACAAGTTTTCGCTTAGCCATTTCGTTACATAACAGGGGCAATAAGTTTATGTCATTTTCATCCGTGAAGTAACTCGTCTAAAGGTTTTTGATCTTTTGATATCTATTCACTTTTGGTCTCATCGTGTAGAAAAGGGCAAACGAAAGTGCGTGTTTAATGTTAATCTGCAACAGGAACGCAAATTTTGAAATTGTGTAACGACAGTGGTAATGAAATGTTTATTGCACACTGTGTACTGGAGAATTTTATGTTGCACATAAAGGGAAAGGTGATAATTATTAAAGACTACGTGAAAACAGCTAAACATAGGAGTGCTATTAATGCTACTGCTTCACCAAACATAAGAGAATTTTTTAAATCCAAAGATGCGAAGAAAGGCGAACTGGAGTGTGCTGCCAAAAAGGCAATTTTTAAGGTGGCGAAAAACTGATATTTCAAGTTGCAATGTTTCTAAAATGGCTGAATTTGGGAGCATTCGCCTTGGTCCAGTTTTTTTTTTTTTTTCAACAATCAGGAGCATGTGATCTTGCAGAAAGTGATAGACTTTTAGTATCTACACGTCTGCTACATGTTAAAATTAACTTCCGTGTTGTGAATTTCAAAAATATGGTAAACCTTATCCATGGGGTTTCCATCGCTAGTCGCCACTGCTGTCGCAGCACTGCAGTCGTTCATAGTGGTAGGAAATTCAAAACTTCAAGATGGCTGCAGGCTGCAGGCTCTTCGCCCCCCCCCCCCCCCCCCCCCTGCTCAGTTCCCTTAATCAACTGCCAAGCCGTGCCCTTCTTCCGATTCTCAGTGCGGGGGGCGGTATCGTGGAACAGGATGATTTCTTCCGGCATCATTCCTGCTCGTTTTGAGTTTATGGCGCATCGCAGTTTCCGCAAAATGTCTTCATAGTACTGCTCATTGATTGTGGTTCCACGCTCGACAAACTCGACGAGCAGAGGGCCCGTGCAGTCGAAGAAGAATGTCATCATGACCTTATCAGAACTCATGTGAACAGCTTTTGCCTGCCGGGATAGCCGAGCGGCTCTAGGCGCTACAGTCTGGAACCGCGCGGTCGCTATGGTCGCAGGTTCGAATCCTGCCTCGGGCATGGATGTGTGTCATGTCCTTAGGTTAGTTAGGTTTAAGTAGTTCTAAGTTCTAGGGGACTGATGACCTCAGCAGTTAAGTCCCATAGTGCTCAGAGCGATTTGAACCATTTTGAACAGCTTTCGATTTCTTTGGCAGGAGAGATGTGGGATGCTTACACTGTTAGCTTTGCCATTTGCCCACGGGCTGTTGGACGGAATTATCCTGTTGCCCGATAACGCACGCCCCCACACTGCCAGTAGGAAAAAAGGCTATTCTTTAGCTATACGAAAGACATTTGTGGATGTCGCTTTCAGTTGGACGAGAAACGGCAAGAATGTGTGCGGTTGTGGATCCGTCAGCGAGCGACCGCAGTCTACTAAACAGGAATTGATCGTCTCGTCTCCCACTGTGATAAATGTCTTAAAGCGTGCGGCGATTACTTTTGAATGGAACCATACAAAGGTCCCGTTGTGGCAAGTTTTCAGTTTTCATTTGATTGACCCTTAAACAACCTAACAGTACACTCACCATTACCAGTATTTTATAAAATGCTAGCGAACCCAGAAATGCTTCGCAATTGCTAAATATGTGTGGGAAGTGCATATATGTCCTAATCTCCTTCTCTCTCCTGTCTCCGTCCATCTCCTTCTCCATCTCTATGTCCAATCTCCACCCCCCTCCTCTCCCCTCTCTATCCCGTGTCCTTGAAATTTGTGGTAACGTTTTATGGTAGGTAATCTGTCCCCAAGCTTACACACTATTTAATCCAACTTAAACTAACTTACGCTAAGGACGACACACACACCCATGCCCGAGCGAGCACTCGAACCTCCGACGGGCCGATAAGCCATAGATACAACTTACCTGTTTTTCTGTTAAAACCGACTGGGAGAAAGAAAACAAAACAGCTTGAAATTGTACAGGATGGTCCATTGATCGTGACCGGGCCAAATATCTCACGAAATAAGCGTCAAACGAAAAAACTACAAAGAACGAAACTTTAGTCTAGCTTGAAGGGGGAAATCAGATGGCGCTATGGTTGGCCCGCTAGATGGCACTGCCATAGGTCCAACGGCTATCAACTGCGTTTTTTTAAACAGGAACCTCCATTTCTTATTACATATTCGTGTAGTACGTAAAGAAATATGAATGTTTTAGTTGGACCACTTTTTTCGCTTTATGATAGATGGCGCTGTAATAGTCACAAACATATGGCTCACAATTTTAGACAAACAGTTGGTAACAGGTAGGTTTTTTAAATTAAAATACAGAACGTAGGTACGTTTGAACATTTTATTTCGGTTGTTCCAATGTGATACATGTACCTTTGTGAACTTATCATTTCTGAGAACGCATGCTGTTACAGCGTGATTACCTGTAAATACCACATTAATGCAATAAATGCTCAAAATGATGTCCGTCAACCTCATTGCATTTGGCAATACGTGTAACGACATTCCCCTCAACAGCGAGAAGTTCGCCTTCCGTAATGTTCGCACATGCACTGACAATGCGCTGATGCATGTTGTCAGGCGTTGTCGGTGGATCACGATAGCAAATATTCTTCAACTTTCCCAAAAATGGTTCAAATGGCTCTGAGCACTATGGGACTCAACTGCTGAGGTCATTAGTCCCCTAGAACTTAGAACTAGTTAAACCTAACTAACCTAAGGACATCACACACATCCATGCCCGAGGCAGGATTCGAACCTGCGACCGTAGCGGTCTCGCGGTTCCAGACTGCAGCGCCAGATCCGCGCGGCCATTTCGGCCGGCTCAACTTTCCCCACAGAAAGAAATCCGGGGACGTCAGATCCGGTGAACGTGCGGGCCATGGTATGGTGCTTCGACGATCAATCCACCTGTCATGAAATATGCTATTCAATACCGCTTCAACCACACGCGAGCTATGTGCCTGACATCCATCATATTGGAAGTACATCGCCATTCTGTCATGCAGTGAAACATCTTGTAGTAACATCGGCAGAAAATTACGTAGGAAATCAGCATACATTGCACCATTTAGATTGCCATCGATAAAATGGGGGCCAATTATCCTTCCTCCCATAATGCTGCACCACACATTAACCCACCAAGGTTGCTGATGTTCCACTTGTCGCAGCCATCGTGGATTTTCCGTTGCCCAATAGTGCATATTCTGCTGGTTTACGTTATCGTTGTTGGTGAATTACGCTTCGTCGCTAAATAGAAAGCGTGCAAAAAAATCTGTCATGGTCTCGTCATTTCTCTTGTGCCCAGTGGCAGAACTGTACACGACGTTCAAAGTCGTCGCTATGCAATTCCTGGTGCATAGAAATATGGTACGGGTGCAATCGATGTTGATGTAGCATTCTCAACACCGACGTTTTTGAGATTCCCGATCCTCGCGCAATTTGTCTGCTGCTAATGTGCGGATTAGCCGCGACAGCAGCTAAAACACCTACTTGGGCATCATCATTTGCTGCAGGTCGTGGTTGACGTTTCACATGTTGCTGAACACTTCCTGCTTCCTTAAATAACGTAACTATCAGGCGAACGGTCCGGAAACTTCGATGAAGTCGACCAAGATACCGAGCAGCATACACGACCGTTGGGCATTTTGATCACAATAGCCATACATCAACACGATATCGACGTTTTCAGGAATTGGTAAACGGTCCATTTTAACACGCGTAATGTATCACGAAGCAAATACCGTCCGCACTGGCGGAATGTTATTTTTTTTTTTTTTTTTTCTTTATTGTGATTTCATTCCCCTGCCCCATATGGGCAGGGGAGGGCTGTCAGCAGCACAATCCGCCGCTCTTCAGCCGAGTGATATGACAATTAAAACAAGAATAAAATAATACATACATAAGGAGGTAAAAAGGGGGAACATAAAACAGAGTAAGGGGAGAAAATGGAGGTAAAAATACACTGATATGTAGACGTTCATTGGGGACAGTTAAAAAAAGTCACCAGAAAGTTAAAAAACACAATTGGTGATTCTTAAAACACATGGAAGTCACTAGATGCACAGGCACAGGTTAAAAGTCGGCCACAGTATTAAAAACACTCCGAAACAACACATTTAAAACCCACTCGGAGCACACACGACGAAGAATAAAACTACCAGGTGGGACCTGCCGAGGGAAAGGGCAGAGAGGATGGAAAAGGAGGGGAGAGCATGGGGCAGCTGGGGAAGCGGCGGGAGGAAGGGAGGAGGGGTAACCGTGGGTTCACGAAGAGGCAGGAGACACATGGGGCGGGAGAGGAAAAGGGAAGACAGGGCAGGAGGGAGCGCAGAGACACTGAAAGAAGGCACAAGAGAGGGAGGGGGAGGGGAAATACGCTCAGAAGGAGGGAGGGGGAGGAGAGGGAGCCCTGAGGAGGAGGCAGGAAGAGGGGGTTAGAGTTGGTAGGAAGGGTAGATGTCAGGGCGAAGCTCATCATCCGGGAGCGGGAGACGGTGGAAGTTGTGTTGGGAAAGGAGATGGAGGGTGTGGAGATGGAGAGAGGGAGGGACACAACGGTAAAGGCGCGGCAACTGGTCGGGAGTGGAGAGGATGGGAGACACCAGGGGGTGAGGGGGATCAAGGCGACGGACAACATAGAGTGTGCGGATGTGTTCAAGGAAAAGGAGAAGGTGGGGGAAGGGGATGAGGTCATAGAGGATGCGCGTGGGGGACGGAAGGCGGATGCGGAAGGCGAGGCGGAGCGCATGGCGTTCGAGGATTTGGAGGGCGTTATAGAACCGGGGAGGGGCGGAAATCCAAGCGATGCTGGCATAACAAAGGATGGGGCGGATCATGGATTTGTAGGTGTGGAGGAGCGGAATGTTACGTGATACCGCGTACTTATACGTTTGTGACTATTACAGCGCCATCTGTCACAAAGGGAACAAAGTGGTGCAACTAAAACATACATATTTCTTTATGTACTACACGAATATGTAATAAAAAATCGGGGTTCCTATTTTAAAAAACGCAGCTGATATATGTTTGGCCTATGGCAGCGCCCTCTAGCGGGCCAACCATAGCGCCATCTGGTTTCCCCCTTCAAGCTAGACGAGTTTCGTTCTTTGTAGTTTTTTCGTTTGATGCTTATTTCTTGAGATATTTGACCTGGTCACTATCAGTGGACCACCCTGTATATAAGGAGGAAGAATACAAATGGGAGAAACAATTTGTCTAAAAGCTTAAATGCCCTTCTATCGTAGAGAAAGAAAAGAAATCTCAAGTCATGCACTTTCACGGGACAGCATAATACAGCATTTTTTTTTTCTCTAGTCGGTTTTAACTGAAACCTGTACATTGCTGGTTGAAAAAAAACATGTAGCCTATGTCCGTCTAAATGTTTATTAGAGAGATATGTAAAAATTTGAAGTAAATTAGTCAAGAACTTTTAGGTATTTTTGCTAAAACTTTTTCTGGGATTTTTGGTAACAAAGTTTACT
This sequence comes from Schistocerca nitens, assembly GCF_023898315.1. NCBI lineage: Eukaryota > Metazoa > Arthropoda > Insecta > Orthoptera > Acrididae > Schistocerca > Schistocerca nitens. Next base: position 561,125,015 of record NC_064616.1, read on the forward strand.
CTTTTATAATATACATAGGGTGTCTCTCCTAAGAGCTGTCAGGCGCATTTCCTCTGAAGTTTCAGCAGACACTTATATTTTATTTTTTGCATCGTGTAGCTAGAGTAAGTCCAAATAAATATTACCCATCACGTCTTTGATGCGACGCCCAGCGTTGATAGAAAGTGTCGGTTTGTTTCCCGTTACGAACAAAATTATTTGTCAGTGGAATTACAGGTATCCATCTCACGGAGCGGTCCGAAATTAGTCTAGTGCGATATTCCTTTTATCGCTGTTCATTAACAGGGACAGTGAAGCACGAAAAGAATAACCAGTACTCCAGCAGCACTGACTGCTACCGTCATGCAGAAGCGCTTCTGGAGAACTGATTATTCTTAATGTTAATACATATCGATAAAACGAATAACCCAGTAGACTAATCTGGGACCGCTCTATCGAATGGGTACGCGAAATTTCACTGTAAAAATCATTTTGTTTGTAATGGGAAACAAACCGACGCTCTCAGTTGATGCTGGGCGTCATACTTAACACTTGATGAGCAGAATTTGTTTGGGCTGATTCCAGCTACAAGCTGCAGAAACAAAACTGCAAATTTCTTTCGAAACTCCAGAGAAAACGTGCCTGACTACTCATAGGAGGGGCACCCGGTATATATTTTTTTATATCACATGAAAAAAAATGTGGGTTCTGTCTATCCGAACGTTCATCAGAGTACCGTGTAAAAATTTGAAGTAAATCTGTCGAGATTTTTGGTAATAACATTAAACAACCACTTGTTTTTATGTAATAGTATAGACTACTATTAAGAACGCAGGTCTGTAGATTTGAGCTATGCGAACCTGTAAATGAGGGTAATGCTGTTTCTTTCAGTCATTTTTGCCTGCGTTCGGGAAGTCATCTTTTACGTTTTATCCTTTTCGCAGTGAAGTGTCCTTTGCTTTGTCTTCCGTTACACAGTTTCCTAAGGTTTGTTGGCAGCAGGTACGGTCAGCCTTTGAATGTGCGCCTTTACCTGATCAGGCCACGAACCCAACCCCGGTGGGAAGGCACTCATGCGAGCAACTGAAGACTATTCTGTATTAATCGTAGGTTATTATTTCTATAATTCCATGCCAATCTGGGACTTTTAGTTTTCATGCAACATTATTCTCTGAAATTAATCTGTCACATTTTTATTTGAAATATGTGAACGCTTCTACATTTTTTTTTTTTTTTTTTTGGGGAGAGGGAGTTATGATCCCCGTGAAACACTCCCCCTCACACACACGCACGCACGCACACACACACACACACACACACACACACATATCAGCGTACAGTTTCTAACACTACAGTTTTGCGGCAGCGATTAGCAAGAACGCTGAAAAATCGTCATCTGTTACTGGTACCATAATTCCTTTTCCTATTTTACTGGTGGGTTTTCCCATCCCAGAATTACTATCTTCCCCTTACACTGTTAAGAGATTCTTTGAGAGTGACGGTTATTGTGAATACCTTCACTCTTTTTTCTTTTCTGTGAGTCAGTCCACCTGTTATTAGGAATTTTCTTTCTGCTGCCTAAATTGCTTCAATTTATGCGCATTTTTCTACCAGTTTACGGTTCTGTCTTTAATTTATGGTTTGACACAACAGTTCTGTATGAATATGGTCGTCTTTGAAATGGCACCTCCCAGCATAGGCGTTCGAAACACGGAAAGAAGTTCATCTGAATCGGTAAATCGGTTTACGTATTACTACAAGGCGATCAGCAGTAAAGTACAAGAGCATCGAAAATCTCGTGAGACATCTAATGGCTCTTGTCGGGAACATGGAGAATAGGCCAGTTGCACATCTTAGTACGTACACTGAAGTGCCAAAGAAATTGGTATATGCATGCGTATTCAAATGGTGGTAATCGTTTCTCCGCCATAAAATAGGCATAACAAGACCTCCTTATCAACAGCCAATCTTTAAGTACCATTTCTGAATGGGAAATCCTCTGCATGATATTTCCTTGTACCAGAGTGTAGATTGTGTTATACATTGCAGTGCCAAAGAAACTGGTGTAGGCATGAGTATTCAAATACAGAGATAATAAACAGGCAGAATAACGGCGCTGCGGTCCGCAACACCTATATAAGACAACAAGTGTCTAGCGCAGTTACTGCTGCTACAATGGCAGGTTATCAAGATTTAAGTGAGTTTGAACGTGGTGTTATAGTCGGCGCACGAGCGATGGAACACAGCATCTCCGAGGTAGCGATGAAGTGGGGATTTTCCCGTACGACCATTTCAGGTATGTACCGTGAATATCACTAATCCGGTAAATATCAAATCTCCGACATCGCTGCGGCCGGAAAAAGATCCTGCAGGAACGGGACCAACGACGACTCAAAAGAATCGTTCAACGTGACAGAAGTGCAACCCTTCCGCAAATTGCTGAAGATTTCAATGCTGTGTCATCAACAAGTTTCAGCGTGCGAACCATTCAAAGAAACATCGTCGATATGGGCTTTCGGAGCCGAAGGCCCACTCGTGTAACCTTGATGACTGCACGACACAAAGCGTTACACCTCGCCTGGGCCCGTCAACATCGAACCTCGCCTAGGCCCGTCAACATCGACATTGGACTGTTGATGACTGGAAACATATTGCCTGGTCATACGAGTCTCGTTTCAAATCGTATCGAGCACATGGACGTGTACGGGTATGAAGACAACCTCATGAATCCATAGAACCTGCATGTCAGCAGGGCACTGTTCAAGCTGGTGGAGACTCTGTAATGGTGTGGGGCGTGTGCAACTGGAGTGATATGAGACGCCTGATACGTCTAGATACGACTGTGACAGGTGCCACGTACTTAAGCATCCTGTCTGATCACCTGCATCCATTCATGTACATTGTGCATTCCGACGGACTTGGGCAATTCCAGCAGGACAATGGGACACCCTACACATCCAGAATTGCTACAGAGTGGCTCCAGGAACACTCTTCTGAGTTTAAACACTTCCACTGGGCACCAAACTCCGCAGACATGAACATTATTGAGTATATCTGGTATGCCTTGCAAGATGCTGTTTAGAAGAGATCTCCACCCCCCGTACTCTTACAGATTTATGGACAGGCCTGTAGGATTCAGGGTGTCAATTCTCTCCAGCACTACTTGAGACAATAGTCGAGTCCATGCCACGTCGTGCTACTGCACTTCTGCGTGCTCGCGGGGGCCCCACATAGTTTTAGGCAGGTGTGCCAGTTTCTTTTTCTCCTCAGCAGGGAGGAGCCGCTGAAATGTCGGAACATAGATGCTGTTGATGACCTCCTGAATGCTGTTTAACCTGAGCAATGGTTTTAGGGTTATTGCTGTGCACCTTGTCTTTAATATAGCCCCACAGAAAGGAGTCGCATGTGTACAGATCCGGATAATATGCCGGCCAATCAAGGCCCATGCCAGTGGCCTCTGGGTACGCCAGAGCCAGAATGCTGTCCCCAAAGTGATCCTCCAGGACATCAAACACTATCCTGCTTCGATGGGGTCGAGCTCCGTCTTGTATGAACCACATATTGTCGAAATCAGGGTCACTTTGGACAATGGGGATGAAATCATCTTCCAAAATCTTCAGTTACCGCTCAGTAGTCACGGTGCCATAAAGGAATATGGCATCGATTATCCGTGACTAGACATTGCACACCACACGGTCACCTGTTAATAGTGATGAGACTACTCGATCGCGAAATGCGGATTCTCAGTCCCCCAAATGCGCCAATTTTGCTTGTCGATGAACCTATCCAAATGAAAGGGGACTTCGTCGCTAAACTAAAGCATACTATTTCCCATCATGCCTCGCTGCCAACCGTGCAGTTTGAACGTCCCAACGCAAACCGTTCAGAAGTTATGACGATTTTATTTCATATAGTTCAATAACTGTCACCCTGTACCTATAATATTTATATAGGTGCAGAATAATAGAAATAAAAGAAAATACTAATATAATGCGTTACACAGAATATATCTATATTATTGACGGAACAGGTCTATGCGTACTCTATGGATCGTTGATGATCAAATTTTTGTGCGAGAGTTACGTAAATACGATTGATTTCTGCGAAAGTAAGCAAATTCGTATTAGCTATACATCGCTTTTCGAACTTTCTCCTTACACTCTTTGGGTTTTGTAGTAAAGACTAAGCATCTAACAGTCCAAATAGAAACTAATGTGCGAATGCTACAGGAACAAACGTTAAACTATGCATTCCACTCTACAGCATCTGCTCGGTGAAATGATAATAATTCTTACATTGGTAACCAACTTGGTATTGTGATAACAATGTCCACTACTGAGGAACAAACAGTAAATGTTATACGTTGTAGTCATCCTGATGAGTAGAGCCGATGATATTCAACACGGGGTCTAATTTACAGTTTCGTCTAAGATTCTATCTCCTTCTTGAAGAGGTGCTTGTCAGGTAACCTTTTTTCTTCAGTTAGTGCAAAGTTTGTACAGATTGTTTTCTACATCTTTTTCAGATAGGTCTGTTACATACCTCCACCAACTTGGTGAATGGTAAGCATTTCTTGAGAACAACTAAAAAACAAAGTTCATCAAAAATGTGTTACCTGATGTAACTGTGGGCGTCTCAAGAGATGAAAATTTTTACCATCATATTGAAAGACAGTAATAAACATGAAGTGAAAGTATGTCTACCTGCCCCTTGTAGGTGTTCGCACTCGAGTTGTGTGCAATTCATTTTAATTGATTACTATTTTCTTGCACATATTATCGGAGGTATAATTGAATTTTGAGCTGAGAAGCAGTTACATCACCAATTTAAAAATAAAGTAACAGTTGTATGCATGATATTAATTTATTATTGTGAAGAGTTTATGGTTGTTACTGTTGTGTATCGACTATGTTAATATCTGGAGAGGAAGTTGCTAACTACCAATGTAAAAAAAGCGCAGATGGATACGTATGAATAAGGACCGTCTGCAATATGTTTCGACAGCGCACAGTTGGCGATTTCTTGTTTTTCTCAGACGCCCAGTGCGTGATTTCTAATTTAAAATTTTACCGGCATTCTTTCAGACGTAATAACGCGATTAAATTATTCATGGCAGTGGATCACTTTCTGCGTAAAAATCTGCACCCGATAGCAGCGGCTACAGCAGAAGATCACTTTAAATTAATACTAAAATCAATCAGTATATCATTGATATTCTCCAAGGCCAGTTCACTAGATATATATGAGAAGAAATAATATGTTGTCTGTCTCTTCTTGAAACACACCCTCTCGGAATTTAAACAGTAAAATTCTCCGTGATTCACATCAACTCTCCTGTGGCGTGTCCCAATGAATTTTGAGGAGTATTTCCGTGCCGCTCTTGCGCTAACTCAACGAACTAATGACAAAACGCGTCGCTTCTCTATATTCCCTACTAATCCTGCCTTTAAAGCTCCCATGCACACGGGCGAAACTCAATAATCAATCGAACAAATGTCTTGTAAGATACCTCTTTTGTGGGTGAATTACGTTTCCCTAGGATACTTGCAGTGGATCTATCTCGTATCTGACTTTCTCACAACTCGTTTTATATGGTCGTTTCATTCAAAAACATTTGATGGTTGGTATTGTTCTCAGTGATTAATAGCTAATAATGTAATCAAACAGTTATCAGTCTTTTAGTCAGTTTAGGGACATTTATTTGTGTTGAGGGTCACTTAACCAACGAGCATCCAGCGTTATCCATCAGATCATCTACGGGCTGCTGAACATGAAAATTACTGTTCAGTTGCATGCAGTCTTATAATTCTTACACTGTTCAATAGCTGGGTTCCTGGAACCGCTGTCAAATGAGTAGTACATTCTTAATGAACATTCTGTTATTAGAGCACCACAAATCCACAACGTCCACTCCAGGTATAACACCCGTCAGAATCTGTCCTGGTCGAGACTAAGTCCATTACACAATAAGTCACTTTCCAGAAGCTAACACTGTCCAGAACTAAGTCCGTTACCGACGTCTGTGAGCGGACGTGGATGCAGCAGCTGCTGTACCCGTGAACTGTAGACAGCTGATTCCAGACTGCCACTAACTCGCTGGGGCGCGAGTTGAATACCCGCGCGGATTGACACTGGGAGACTGCATGACTGGCTGTGGCCGCTGAGTGATAGCATGGACCCAGTCATTGGTTTCTCGGACAGAGTGATGTCATCCCTCTGCCTGATTGGTAACGTGACAGAGACGCTTAAAGTATTGCGGCCTCTGTGGAACGCAGACAAAATACTAACGACTCTGGCTTCGCTTTGATGTTGGATGAAGCCACATGCCGCCCGTGACAGACGAGCGGAGAACGCAGCTAGGCTTGTGCCGTAGGATACAACAATTACAACACCATGAAGGTGACTAGCAACAAACGCCAAATTGGCATAAAGTGTATTAATCCTCATAAGGTGTTCACGACGATTTTGACTCACAAGGATTTTTGATGGTCTATAATTTTGAAAATATTTATTTTTAATAAACTGCATTCATCGACTTTGTTTGTCCCTTAGTAAGTACATTCTGACAAAAAAAAGAACATTTTAGAGCTTTAATTTGGCATCACCAGAAATAGTACTTCTCAAGCTGTTTGGGTCTCTTTAGACGCTGCGTATTTTAACCTTCCTTATTACAGCAAATTCTGACAGTATTCGATTTGCTAAGAAAGGAAGGTGTATGGATGAGCAGTAAGGTGTGTATAAAGAAGGGGATTCATCGTTGTTTTGAACAATGGAATGTTTATTTCCGTGGAAAGGAGGGAAGGGGAGTTAGTCATTGTTTTTCCCTGTAACCAAATCAGTTTGTAAAGTGATTCACTTCTACTCAGATCATTAGGTTTCTACCTTTACAATTCACATAGTTTGTAAGTATTTTTCTTCACAATAATAGACTCTTTGCAAGATAATGACGTAACAGCCATACTGATGAACATTTCTGATAGTGATAAAGTAGTTTCGGAGAAAGATGATCACGTTTCATAATGCTGCTCTTCATCTTCACTAGAATGCGCAGATAATACACCAGAAGAGCAAATGGTAAGCAGTGCTATTATGATGTCAAAGGATAAATCATTTGAATGGAAGACAGAACCTCTACATCAACTGTGCGGTTCTAGGCGCTTCAGTCTGGAACCGTGCGACCGCTACGGTCGCAGGTTCGAATCCTGCCTCGGGCATAGATGTGTGTGATGTCCTTAGGTTAGTTATGTTTAAGTAGTTCTAAGTTCTAGGGGACTGATGACCTCAGATGTTAAGTCCCATAGTGCTCAGAGCCATTTTTGAACCCTACTACATCAACTCGTACGGCATGTAGCATGTAATACAATACGTGATCAAAAGTATCCTGACACTTCCAAAAATATACGTTTTTCATGTTAGGTGCATTGTGCTGCCACCTACTGCTAGGTACTCGATATCAACAACCTCAGTAGTCATTAGACATCGTGAGAGATCAGAATGGGGCGCTCCGTGGAACTCATGGACTTCGAACGTGGTCAGGTGATGGGGTGTCACTTGTGTCATACGTCTGTACGCGAGGTTTTCACACTCCTAAACATCCCTAGGTCCACTGTTTCCTATGTGATAGTCAATTTGGAACGTGAAGGGGCACGTAAGCACAAAAGCGTACAGGCTGACCTCGTCTGTTGACCGACAGAGGCCGATGACAGTTGAAGAGGCGTAATGTGTAATAGGCAGACATCTATCCAGACCATCATACGAAATTCCAAACTGCATCAGGATCCACAGCAAGTACTACGACAGTTAGGCTGGAGGTGAGAAAACTTGCATTTCATGGTGGAGCAGCTGCTCATAAGCCACACATCACGCCGGTAAAAGCCAAACGACGCCTCGCTTGGTGTAAGGAGCGTAAACATTGGACTATTGAACAATGGAAGAACGTTGTGTGGAGTGACGAATCACGGTACACATGTGGCGATCCGATGTTAGGGTGTGGGTGTGGCGAATGCCCGGTGAACGTCTCTGCCAGCGTGTGTAGTGCCAACAGTAAAATTCGGAGGCGGTGGTGTTATGGTGTGGCCGTGTTTTTCATGAACAAGATAAGGTTGCACCTATAAGGGATTTGTGGGTCAAACGGGTAGAGATATTACCTAAATTATACAATCCCAATTTGTTTGTTACAGTAGACAATCAACTTGTTGCAGTCGGGGAAAGCTGCCCCTTCCGCCAGTAAATGACTAGTAAACTGATAAAGTATGGCATCAAGTTTTGGGTATTTTGTGACAATAAAACAAGTCCTGTGCGGAACATCCAGCTGGGAAACAACCAGGTAGTGCTCCTGAAAACAACCAAAGTGGAAGTATTATAACTGACTTGCCTTGTGGTTTGAAAGAGCATAACGTTACCTGAGACAACTTTTTCACCTCCTACGATTTAGGACTAAAGCTGATGAAAAGAAATATCACAAAGATTGCAACTGTGCGAAAAAACAAGCCTTTCATCCCACCAAAACTATTCCAGACGAGGGGGATTCCTAATTACACATCAACATTTGTTTCCACAAAAGAGAAAACACTTCTATCATACACTCTGCACCACCATGCAAAAGTCAGTGACTGCACCAAGAAGAAACCTCATATTATTTTAGACTACAGCGCTACGAAACGTGTTGTAGACACCCTTGACAAGACAGTGGTGGATTATACAGTAAAGAGGAAGACAAAAAGATAGCCTAGTGTTGTGTTCTCAGATATTATCTACATATCCGCATATAACTCTTACGTGCTATGCATTGCAACTTATCTCCAATGGAAAGCAAACACCCTACAGCAAAGAATAGTATTCCTACAAACACTTACCGAGAAGCTAACTGATGGGTATATGAAGAGACGAGGACATCTTCCAAAGGGAAATGCTGCAAGAGAAGCTGTAGATAAAAGAACGTCGTTTGAATCTACACCCTCAACATCATAAGAAAACGATCCTAGGGGTAAAAAGAGAGGCCGATGTCACCTATGTGGAAAAACTGATAACGAAAGTTCTGTTATGTAAGGCGTCAGTATTTTACGGACCTTACATGAACTCGGTCCATAAAAACAGTACAATACAGTATGAGATCCTTGAAAACTATATTATCAGCAAAAAGCAATTGCAGTAATCTCATGTACCGAAAACTAACAAAACAGTAACTACCAATATAAGGACAGGGGCATACATAGATGTGAAACGCATTTTGGAGACGAACCGAGCAGATGGTTAATGGCATTGGAAAACTCCACTGAATGGTTCGCACGCTGACACTTTTTGATGGCCCAGCTTTGAAATCTGCAGCAATTTTTGCGGAAGGGTTGCACTTCTGTCACGTTGAACGATTTTCTTCAGTCGTCGTTGGTCCCGTTCTTGCAGGATCTTTTTCCAGCCGGAGATATGATGTTTTATCGGATTCCTGCCTGATCTGCCTGATATTCACGACACACTCGTGAAATGGTCATATGAGAAAATCTCCGCTTCATCGCCACCTCGGAGATGCTTTGTCCCATCGCTCGTGCGCCGACTATAACACCACGTTCAAACTCACTTAAATCTTGATAACCTGCCTTTGTAGCACTAGTAACCGATCTAACAACTGCGTCAGACACATATCCACATAACATCTTTTTTTTATTTGTGTGTGAGGAATGTTTCCTGAAAGTTTGGCCGTACCTTTTTGTAACACCCTGTATAGTGTAGTTATTTTCTGTTCATTGAATGTTTATTTACAGTTGTTTACTGAACTATTATGTAAAAAAGCTCAGCAGTTGGAGTTGTCAACTGTCTACCACAATGAAGAACTGTCCCAAGTGTAACATGCTGTCAGTATGGGTTCGACAATGTCGATTCATTATCTCCACTATCAATGGCTGGAATAAGTTTCACAGCATTAACGGTATGAAATACATCACACCAGCCGCAGCTGTCCCAACGTCTGAAGAGGCCCAGAGCCTTGCATTGTCTAGGCAACACAAGTAGATCATCTTCGTGTTATGGAACTTCCGATATTTCAATCAGTGCATTACAGCAGATTACTGTACTTGATCAGTCCAATTCCATCAGACATATTAACACCAACCTTGGAAGGTATACTGTGGATGCGTGGTAAGTGGCTCCAGTCAGTGCAGCCTTCTCTAAAAATGCCAACAATTCCTGAATTGAAAAGATTTATACAGTCTACCAGTAGTACAATGAATGGTGAGAGAGGTGCAGTAAATTTCTGGTCATTTATTTATTTGCCGCCAATTGACTACAGTTACACGGCTTTATAGTGCGCTGTAAACGATAGAAGGAAGAAAGGTGTCACATTTACCAGTCTCATTCTTTTCGCACCAACACTACATAGGTCATTGACAACATCACACTTACAAATTATTCACTTCTCAGTCATCGTTTATAGGAACGTATTTTACATAGACGATCTCTTAAAAACTGAAATAACACGTGCTCAACGAAGTTATTTTGTCTACTGACGTAAGAGACCTGATAGGAATTGCTGGGGAGGTATAGTCTGTCTGTAATCTGAAAAACGAGCAGCGTTCGTGGTGGTGGAAGTTGCCTTTCCCGTCAGAACGCTATAGCTGCAGAACGTGACGACTAAGAATCAATTTCTTCTCTAGCAGTGTAGAACAGTGTACATGGATTTACATACATTCTGTTCACATGCGTTCGTGCTTTAGTATTCACTTCGTGGAAAATAAACATCGCTGGGCGTGTCTGCGAACTGCGTCGCCAATGACTCATAAAAAAAAAATGGTTCAAATGGCACTGAGCACTATGGGACTCAACATCTTAGGTCATAAGTCCCCTAGAACTTAGAACTACTTAAACCTAACTAACCTAAGGACATCACACACAGCCATGCCCGAGGCAGGATTCGAACCTGCGACCGTAGCAGTCCCGCGGTTCCGGACTGCAGCGCCAGAACCGCTAGACCACCGCGGCCGGCAAAATGACTCATAAGGCAGGCTGCGAGAAGTCGGCAGCTGCGGAGAGTCGGCATTACTTAGTGAAGCATCCTATAACGGCTTCTCGTGACGTAGTCGGGTAGATAGAGTTGGTGAATCACCTGCTCGATCTCCACCTTGCTACAGATCTATGAACGTCGAAAGTGGATGACTACATACCTGCGACCCGCCTTTCCTCGTGCTCCCCTCTCCACCAGACCCATTACACCCTTTGAACAATATTTAATCCTAAATACGGCTCTACTGCACTTAGTCGTCGCATACAAATTAAATATTTGTTCTTTCTCCACTTCATTTAACAGTAAACATTAATTTCATACCATTAAAACACTATTTTAATAAGTTGCGATTTTTCCATCGCCTGCAAAACAGGGTATTATGCCTAGAGTAAAAATTAATAGGAAGTTTTTCGTAAGAAATTTAGTGTAGTTCAATTTTGTACTGGGAAACATTTTCGTTAGAAACCGCAGTTTTCAAGTGATTCAAGAAAAACAAAAAGTTACCTTTAAACGCCCCTCCCCCCAACTGCCTTCCCCCTACAGTCTACACGCACACCCCACCGGAAGGGGATTTTTAGTTGTTGTTCATGGCACTCCTTCCTACCACTACACAAAAATTTGCGACTACACGAATTTTTCCCTTAATTTTCCTTCGTTGACTGGACTGCTAAACGGCCCCAGGCGGCTGCCACACTTGAGGACAGACACGAGTCAGGAAATGGGCTTATTTGCAGCAAGACCAACATCCACACAGACGGCGCGACGTCGTCCGGAGCATTACGGAATGTCAGTACGGCAATCACTGTTGCGACTTCCCTTGATTCGGCAGCAGAGAGAGAAATAGGCCCCGGTTCTGCAGACAGAGTCACGACAGACACATTCATGTGTGGAGGTCCCAAGGAGAACGAATATTACCAGATTACTTTCGTCATCATCATACGGGTCAGCAGAAGGCGTGATGGTTTGGGACGTGTAGACAATGCGATCACCTCTGGTTCAAGCAGTCTGTAATTTGGTGTCTGAATATGACAAGAAGGAAACTTGTTGATGCGTTGCCACAGAAAGACGCCTTGACCTGGCTGATAACCCGAGAAGACTTCATCATCGAGATTCACCAAGAAAGTCTAAATTCGCATGTGTAAGGGTCTACGGGTTGCACGCAGCTGTGCGGTACGTTAACACGCGCTCGCCAGCCGACCTGTCTGGAATGCTGACAATTTGCTTGGTCAGTAGACGCGCGTCCGGCCGTACAGCGACGGGGAGTACGCGACCGGCCGCCGTCCGCAGCGCGCAGTATTAACTAGCGCAGCCTCGGGCGCGAATATGTCTCTTTTCTTAGCTCACCATGGAGCCTTTCGATACGACCGTAATTAGCCGGTGTTAGGACGTCAGACACAGTGATGATGGGTGCGCGTAGCGTGCGTGTTTTATAATCCGCCTTTGTTAATAAAACTGTTTAAACTTACTTCTCGTGTTCGCGTAAGGCCGTACCTCAAGGATCCACCGCTTAAAAATCCTGACAAAATATTCGTGTAATCATCATCCGGGGCAACAACACAAAAACCCCTTATAGAAGTGGTGTCAGCATGGGGATAATTATGGAAAATCTACAGTCCTGAAGAGGCGCAGTACAATGTGAACTTCGAGCAGCAGCAGCATGAACATCTTCCGACTACGCGGGGACATCCAACACTGGAATTCAGGTTGGACTACTCCAGTTTGGCTAGAATACGAAAGACAGTGATGGATTTTTATTTTACATTTGAGTAACTCATTGGTGTTAAATTAGACAAAATGTCGCAATCCAGTCAGAATAACGTTGTCGATCTACAAACTGTTATTAATGAACTGCAAGAAGAGATTCGGCAGTTAAAAGCAGAAAGAAGCGAGTGTAACATTCCGAGAGACTTCTCAAATAATAGTTCATACAGTACAGGTACAACTACAACAAAGAATTTTTCATTATTGCCATCAGTACCAGAGTTTAGCGGGAAACCAGAAGAATACGTGAAAGTGTTTTTTCGTAAACTTGAAGGTGCCGCCCTGTTAGGATCATGGACAGATTCCGATAAGCTAGTGGTTGCCAAATTAAGAATTCAGGGAGCAGTACGAGATTTCAATAGCACGGAGCCTACTTGCGTGAAAACAGAAGATTACAACGATTTTAGAACGATTGTTGTTCAGAGATTTAAACGTAAAAATGCGATCGGATTTTACAGAGAGCAGCTTTACAGTTTGCGAATGCGACGAGACGAATCTATCGAGCAGTTTGTCGACAGAATTCGAAACATCAAAGCTCAAACGTACGAGTTAGTTGAAGATGAAAATGAAAATCGCATTCAGTTGTTCGAAGCCGACCAGAGAGCCTTGGACACATTCATTCATGGGTTGCACGGAGAGGAAGTAAGCAAAGCTGTTAGATTGGCGCGATGTAAAACGTTTCAGGAAGGAGTAGAATCAGTTGTTGGTTTCGTTGAAGCACTAAGACGACCGAATGAGATGCAGAAACAAGAACGCAGAGTTCTCAACACAATAGTACAATGCTATAGATGCAATAAGCTGGGTCACAAGCGTACGGATTGTAAAGAGAATTGCCGGCCGCTGGTGGCCGAGCGGTTCTGGCGCTACAGTCTGGAACCGCGCGACCGCTACGGTCGTAGGTTCGAATCCTGCCTCGGGCATGGATGTGTGTGTTGTCCTTAGGTTAGTTAGGTTTAAGTAGTTCTAAGTTCTAGGGGACTTATGACCTCAGCAGTTGAGTCCCATAGTGCTCAGAGCCATTTGAACCATTTTGTAAAGAGAATTGTATCTGCTATCATTGCGGGATGCAGGGTCATGTTTCGAGAGATTGTCGCAACAAGAAGAAAGGTAATGCGAACAACAGACAATCTGCCAGATCTTTAAACGAGTACGGGGACGTACGGGCCACCACTCCGTCTGCCCCTTGCCAGAGACAGTGATTCCTGTTAGTTCCAACGAAAATCAGACCGAAAATGACTTCGTGATTGTTGCTGTATATCGTGGGAGAAACAACAAACTACTTATTGACATAGGAGCACAGACCTCATTAGTGTGATGTTGCATAGATAAACGGGATAAATTGAAACCGCCGCTATTAAAAGTGCGAGGGTTGAACGGAGGAAAGCTACGTAACTATTGAGAAGTTGTTGTAGAATTAATTCTTGGCCAAGGCCAAGATGAAAGTGAAAATAAAGATAAATACACAGCAAGGGTGCAAGTAGTTTCAAATAACGAAATGCGTTACGACGCTGTACTTGGATTTGATTTTTTGTCCGCTAACGAGGCAGACATATTTGTCGCAGAAAGAAAGATCAGACTAGGCCGTAGTAATTACAACCTAGGAAATCGTTCTTCAGATCGTACTCAAAGGAGCAGCAATACTGACGTCATGGGAATGAACCGCCAAAACGATGCATCAGTTCAAACCGTCTGAGTCGATGTTCAAATTGATCAGCCTCAGCAAATTCCCATCGAACGACAATCTACGTTGAAGTTAAGTCACCCCGATGCAAGGAAGGAACTTTGTTATTAATTGAGCGATCCGAGAAAAGTGAGTTATTGGATACAATACATTGTTATGTTACTAGAAGTGTAGGTGTCGCTACAATGGTGAGACACAATGTCACAAAAGTCCCGGTTACAATAACGAATATGAGCAATGAGGATGTTGTTTTGCCACGAGGAACGAAAGTCTTCTTGATGCAATAATTTACCAACGGCCGTATGTATTACAGAAATTTATTTTATTTTATGAACTTCTATGTGCTACCAGTTTCGGCATTACATTGATGCCATCTTCAGGCCCCACTCGTCATAGTCGTAAAATCGCTATACACGGAAGGAGCCATATAACTGGATCCGTGAATGAAATCGTCCTGCAACAGCTCCTGGTGGCCAGGCGACACAGACTCAGTGTAAGTAAAAGTGACGTAATCCACATTCCAAATGAGGTAACAAATGGTGCAGTTATAAACACAGATTTTTGTAACAGTACCGAAAAATTACAAAGAGGAGACAAAGTTAATAATGAACTGAAGCGCAAGATTTGGAAGAAGACAGAACATTTGACAGTTGATGAACAGAAGATTTTAGCGCCTGTTTACTTGGAGTATGCAGATTTATTCCGAGAACATGCAAATTTACCAGTCACTCATTTAGTTCAGCATCGTATTCATATAGGGAATGCAGCCCCAATCACACAGAAACCTTAACGAATACCATTCAGTCAAAGAGAGTTGGTAGAAGACATGGTTAAAGAACAATTAGAAGCCAGAATTATAAAACCAAGAGGTTCTTCAGGCCCACCGTGGTGTTCGCCTGTTGTAATTGTAAAGAAGAAATCAACTTCTGGAGAAACACAGTTCCGTTTTTGCGTTGATTACCGATCTGTGAACGCTGTTACCACACCCGACATTTACCCCTTACAAATTTAGTGGAAACCTTGGATTATTTGGGCAGATGTCGAATGTTTTCAGTATGTGATTTAACAAGTGGTTATCACCAGTTAACAGTGCATCCAGATGATCAAGGAAAAACTTCATTTGTAACACCAACAGGAGTATAAAAGTATCTTCGTATGCCATTTGGACTTCGTAATGCTCCAGCTACATTTCAACGCCTGATGGATTCAGTTTTACGAGGGCTCACCCCATCACAAGCACTTGCTTACCTTGATGATGTAATAATTTTTGTGGAAAACATGAAACAACATACTGAGAGACTACAAGCTGTTTTTGAGCGTATAAGAAGCGCAAACCTGTCTTAATCAATAGATAAATGTCATTTTGCACAAAGTAAAGTTAACTATCTTGATCATGTTATAACTAGTGAAGGTGTTCGACATGATCCAAAATTAACTGAAGATGTAAAGAATTTCCCTGAACCACAGAATTTGAAAGAACTACAATCATTCTTGGGAATGTCAAATTTCTACAGACGATTTATAGCCGGTTATGCGAATATAGCACGTCCAATTACACAGCTATTGAAGAAAAGAGCCACATTTAATTGGTCAACAGAATGCAAAAAGGCAATGGAAGAACTTAAAACTGCTCTAACAACAGTCCCAGTGTTAACATATCCGGATTTCAGTAAACCTTTTATTCTTTCAACGGATGCATCCAGTTTTGCCATAGGTGCAATCTTGTCTCAAGAAGTTGATGGTCATGAGCATCCAATCTCATTTGCTTCAAGACAGTTAAACAAAGCAGAATGTAATTATACTACTACTGAGAAGGAGCTTTGTGCTTTGGTTTTTAGTATAACACATAACAGATGTTTCTTAATAGGAAGATAATTTACAGTTATTACAGATCATGCCGCACTTAAATGGTTATTGAGCTTAAAGGATCCAAGTTCCAGATTAACAAGATGGGCATTAAGACTGAGTGAGTACCAATTTAAGACCTGGTAAACAACATGTGAATGCTGATGCAATGAGTCGAAAAGTCAATGTTTGTGTTACAATGAGTCAGAAAAAGAGTTAAAGGAAGTTCAGGAAGAAGATCCACAATGCAAATTATGGGAAAATGATCAAAGTTTTGTCGAAATAGATGGATTATTGTACAAAATCACTAGTAAAGGAATTCGCCTAGTTATTGCAGAAAGCATAAAAGAGCAAATCATGAGAGAGCAACACGAGTCTTTATTATCAGGACATTGCGGTAAAAAAGCAACAAACATTAAAATAGCTCAAATGTTTTGGTGGCTGAGCCGCAAATCTGACGTTTTCGAGTTTGTTTCGCAATGTGATTCCTGTAACAGACCGAATAATGTAGGAAAAAGTAGACCAGCATTGCAAGAACTGCCAGAAACAAGTGAACCATTTGAACGAGTAGGACTAGATGTCGTAGGGCCGTTGCCTAAGACTGAAAATGGAAACAAATACATATTGACAATGTTAGATCATTTCTCCAGATACCTTCTCATGATACCAATACCTAATCAGAGCGCTGATACTATAGCTAAAGTTTTTGTAAAAGAATGGATTCTTACGTTTAAATCACCATTAAGTATAATTAGTAATCAAGGAACGAATTTTATGAGTGAATTACTTAAACAGACTTGTAAGCTCATGCAAATAACTCAGTTAAGGACTACACCGGCACACCATGAAGGAAATGGAAAAGACGAGCGAGTACATAGAACAATTGTTAAAATGGTTAGCCATTATGCGAGCAGTAAACACGACAATTGGGATATCTGTTTACCGTGCTTGGTAAGTTTTTACAATGCCAAAATGCACAGCTCAACTGGCCTAAGTCCATATGAGATCGTCTACGGAAATAGAATGCATTCACCCTTGGACTTTGCACGATCGACTGCCGAAATCAGCAATGAACACGTAAGGGATCTAGTACGCAAGCTAAAGGAAGCATGGAGGGGAGTGAAACAGCGGAATCATCAATCCTTTCTTCAGCAAGCAAGGCAACACGACCGCCAAGCAGCAGTGCCACAGTATCGAGTTGGAGATTTTGTGTATCTGAGCAACGTGGTGTTAAAGAAGAGTCAAGTCAAAAAGTTTAAGAAGTTTTGGAAAGGACCATATCCAATCTTGGAGATGTTGTCTCCAGTCACTCTTAAGCTCCAACTGTCCTTTCGTTCGATTGTCGCTCATGTCAATCGTGTAAAGCCATTTCTGGGTAGATTTCCTGTAGCATCGCAAGACGACGAGGACCGACCGAGAGGTAGACCTGGTGTTCTTAAACCCAGGAAGCGAGAATCGCGAGGTCGCAGTCCAGACTTCGAGGCCAAAGCGTCGCCACGTTCCAAGCGATCCTGTTCCAGACACCTCTACAATCTTCGTAAACGTGTGTAATCTGTGAGAGTGCAATGCGTGTGTTTATTTCAGCCATGTGCTTATGTGAATGTGTTGTGAAAATTTAGTATTGAAGCTATTGCACGTGTGCACAAGTGAAACTAAACCTTTTATTCCATAGGTTATCACAATAAACTCATTTATTTTACGTTCATTGTTAACTGTAGTATTCAGAACTAATTCACCATGTTCATTTTTATTCTAATGCTTGCTATGATAGCGTATTCTACTAATGCTGTACTAATAGTACCACAGAGTACAGCTGTTTTGTTTGAACCACTATCAGACATGGTAGTTTCAACAAGTAATACAAAACTTGTCCTCAAGTACAATCTGAGTGAAATCTAGCAACAGTTCAATTCTGTAAAGAAGCAAATTGACCTAATTCGTTCTGTTAAGAGTAATGATACAATTTTCGAAATGGGTACATCTTGGTATAATAACTAGATCACAGCCAAAATGCAGGTAGAGTCTACATTTGCTAATTATGAACAAGAGATTTACTGTTTTTTTGTAAAGCTTTTGCCACACAAAACTTTAATTTGCCATAAACGTGCCTGGTTTGATTTTGGAGGGAGTATCCTTCGTACTGTATTTGGTGCTTTAACTAGTCGAGATCTACTGGAAGTTAAAGGCAATATATTAGCTCTTGAACAACAATCCAGTGCAGATTCAACTAACCTCTCTAATGAAATAATCGCATTAAAGAATATGCAAAGAACCATTACTAACCACACAGTTTTCATAGAACATATTGTAAAGCAATTTATTTCACATTTCCACGTAATTCGTAATGAAACGAACGCAAATATCCAAGAACTATTCCAAGGATTAAATGCTGTGAGTGCACACTTAGATTTAAACACTCTTCAGTTAAGGATTACTGATAATTTATCAAATGATAGAATTTATTCCCTTAACTTAAGAACTGCCTTAGAAAGTAGTTCAAATGATTGTTTGAGCAGTGTACTACTACATCCAGAACATTTTTACAGATCCTACTATCAATTGAACGAAAGCTAGATTCAACATATACTATGATTTACCCTGTTAACTCTTACTATTTATATGCTTATTACAAGTTAACCACCACACACTCCTTAATGAGATGAACTAACTGTTATTGTTTCTATACCCATTGCTAGATAAAAGCATAATTTTGAAATGTATAAGATTTATACTTACCCTGTGAAATGGGGACAGGCAGGTATTCATGTAAAGTATGTATTGAATGATGATCTACTGATCAGCAAGGATCGAAGATATTTTGTGTCCCTAAATGAAAATGATTTGCATATTTGTAAACGTAGTCATAAGTTAATTTGCCCTGAATCGGCAGCATTCTTAGACAGTTGTGAGAAAGAATTGTTTATGAATCAAACCCCTAGAGAAGATTGCCCTAGAATTTTAACGCATCTTTATCATACATTTCTTAAACGATGTTCTGAAGGTATAATTTTCTCATTTAACTTCACCCTTGATATCACATTTACATGTAAAAACTATGATACACCTGATCTACCATTTACAATAAAATTGAACAATAGTGGATTAATCTTGAATGCCACACATTGTGATTTATCATGTGAACTATTTGATATGCCTAGTGTGTTGCCGACTACATTTCATGCAACTGGACATTTGCCGTTAACTAGAATGTTATCTTTTTATTACAATGATTCATACATACTAACATATGGAAAGCATTCCTTATCAAGTTTTTCTGAAGACAATTATTTATTTAAGGACATCTATGAAAATATAATCTCTTCAAATAATGAGTTAAATTTCATTGAAGCAGCAAACAGAATTAATTCCTTCGATTCATCCAGTAATGTTAATGCATACTTGATTGTCAGTATTGTGTTTTTATTGCTTTTATTAATTTGTCTTTTGTCAACAGCATCTGTCATGCATGAAATTGTCATCTTGAAGGCACGCTTCTCTGTACCGAACGTTACTGTGTCTGCAAATGAAATACATGTTGCAATGCCCTCTGATGCCACAAATGGCGAAATAGATTCATAACGCCCAGGAGTTCGTTTTGAGCCACCTGTGGTTGCTCTTTTTCTCTGGGGAGAGTGATGTAAGGGTCTACGGGTTGTACGGAGCTGTGCGGTACGTTAACACGAGCTCGCCAGCCGACCTGTCTGGAATGCTGACAATTTGCTTGGTCAGTAGACGCGCTTTCGACCGCACAGCGACGCGGAGTACGAGACTGGCCGCCGTCCGCAGCGCGCAGTATTAACTAGCGCAGTCACGGGCGCGAATATCTCTCCTCTCTTAGCTCACAATGGAGCCCTTCGATACGAACGTAATTAGCCGGTGTTAGGATGTCAGACACAGTGATGATGGGTGCGCGTAGCGTGCGTGTTTTACAATCCGCCTTTGTTAATAAAACTGTTTAAACTTACTTCTCGTGTTCGCGTATTGCCGTACCTCAAGGACCCACCGCTTACAAATCCTGACAAAATATTCGTGTAATCATCATCCGGGGCAACAACGCAAAAAATCCCCTCATACATGTCGGTGCTCATCCACATATGGCACGAGTCTGTATGAACTGTATGCGTGAGGTACTCCCATGGCCAGAAAGAACCCCTTTTCGTCCCCGATGGACCATGTGCGGAACCAGCCCTGACGTCAATTCCGTACCACTGCCAGTATCCAAAATATCAAGGACCAGTCACAACAGTTGTGAACCAGCTTGCATCATGAGACGATACAAGGCTTTATGAAACCCTTACCAAACGAATCAGTGCATGCACTCAGGCTAGAGGGGCTGCACGTCACACAGATAAGTGGAATCATGCTCCCAAGTTCTCTACAAATGTAACTCGATATTGCAGTCACCGGAATAACATCACATACCTTCTAAACCCGTGGAATTTCTTTTCGTTTCCTTCTCCCCTTGTGTGTGCTTCACTTTTTTTGAACAGAAACGATCTTATAACTTTACAACTCTCCTGTGGTGTACTCTTGAAATTACTTTTATATTTGACGATTTCACCCCTTCCTTTCTTTTTATCCCTACATTATTTTTTCTATAATATTTGTAACGCGTGTCGTTTATGGACAGTGTGATTATTGCGTTATACGTTCTTTTACATATATTCTCTGGGGTTTGAGGGCCACTGGGTTGCAACAAAAGATTCTCAGCTCTTGCGTTGATTTTCGGAGGCTCGGAGCTGATAGTACAACCATTATATTCTTGAAACTTCCTGGCAGATTAAAACTGTGTGCCCGACCGAGACTCGAACTCGGGACCTTTGCCTTTCGCGGGCAAGTGCTCTACCAACTGAGCTACCGAAGCACGACTCATTCTTTCAGGAGTGCTAGTTCTGCAAGGTTCGCAGGAGAGCTTCTGTAAAGTTTGGAAGGTAGGAGACGAGGTACTGGCAGAAGTAAAGCTGTGAGTACCGGGCCTGAGTCGTGCTTCGGTAGCTCAGTTGGTAGAGCACTTGCCCGCGAAAGGCAAAGGTCCCGAGTTCGAGTCTCGGTCGGGCACACAGTTTTAATCTGCCAGGAAGTTTCATATCAGCGCACACTCCGCTGCAGAGTGAAAATCTCATTCTGGCATTATATTCTTGTAATCTTTGGGTATATTTAGGTTCACTGACTTTATTGACGCAATATACACATATTTCTGGTTTCCCACTCTTGTGACAGTTTCGCCGCACAATACTTCGACAACTGCACTAGTCATCTCTGTCAGATGCTGCGAACGGTGATCTTAGATATGCTCGCAGCATTACAGCAAATATGCCTCTCTGTCAGAACATGTTTTGATAGATAATTAGTGGTTCTGTCTTTTTGCGAGTTCAAAATGCGTCGGCTGTCACTTTGCAAACGATAACGGGACACATGCGCGAAGAGAACTGTTCCCTACTGATGTGCCAGGCGCAAAAGGTTCTTCCTGTGACGAGTAGTGAACGATAAATACATGCCACCTTGCCTCGGATACATGAAGATCTCTGCTCACGAGAATGCACGATAGTATCCTAATACTCCCAATATATAACTGCACATATCGACCGACGGCACATCTCCCAGCATTTGGCCACCCTTGACTGAATCTTCTGGATGCCGAACCAACAACATTTTTGTCATCTGCATCTGCATATTATTGTCAGAGGTAGCCTAACGCAGTTCGTCAAGTAAATAATGCCTCGGTGTCATTAGGCCAATCAGATTATCCTACCTGCCTTTTTCTACTTCTCTGCGTATCAAAGTATCAACTGCCGTCTTACTCTCAAGCGCATAGTTAAATGCTTTCAGTGTGCAAATGACGCTAACTGATTGCAGCGCTGCTGTTACAGGTGTTATCATTTGCATAAATTCTGCACTTCCTGCTTTATGAATACTAACGTAGAATAATAGTGAACGAGTCTATGTATAAATTCTGCTGCCTGCCCTTGTTATTGTATCGACAAATTAACGCAGATTGGCAGTATATATAACTATATATTAACTGTACATTTCCTATTGATTGGACATAAGTATTTGTTGTCCTGTTCCTTTGTTCTTATTAATTACAAATAAGAGAACGTTATTTCATTCATAGCCCATAAACCCCTTTATGCTTATTGAGAAATAAATAAAAGTTTCAACCGTTTAGTAACTGACCTAGAAATTGAACTATTGAAAATGTAACTGTTGGGGAGGGGAAGGGGGCCTATTGGTAGTATTATATTTACCATTATCACTATAATTTAGCTGACAGTGTTACTACTGCTTCATGGAGATTGTCAGTGAAAAGCTTAAACAATTCACTCCATACTCAAGACCCTATGTATTTATTACCTTCCCAACCGAGCTATAATTCCCACATAATAATGAATAATGAATAATCACGTGCAGGCTGGAAGTGACTTGAGAGATCATGTAGAAGGCTTCAGAACCTAGGAGTGAAACAAGTAGGAAAAATTGTATAGGAGGACACATGCCCACTATGACTGCAGCGCTGTTTTGACTTTGTGCATTTGACATAATTTGAATTGCTCGTCATTTTTAGGGTTTCGTACCCCAACTGGCAAAAACGGAACCCCTATAGAAGCCCCCTGTCTGTCTGTCCGTCTAGTTAAGACCTTTTTCTCAAGAACGGGTGGAGGTATGTAGTTGAAATTTAAGTAAAATACTAATGGAATACGGTTCCCTGGCGGTGTAAAGAATTTATGCTTCTAAGTCCATGATATCCAAATATACGCCCACTTACGTCACATATTTTGATACGCACAGGCTCACTCATCAAAACATATAATTAACTATCTACATACATTATTAAGTTTCTAAGGAACAGTCAGAGCGCGACTCCTACTCGCACGTGTCCGGTGGTATGTTTCCGCCAACTGAGCGCAAGTGGTCTTCAGTAGAAAGGCTGGTTTGATGTAGCTCTCCATGCAAGCCTGTGAATCTCCGAATAACCACTGCTGCTTACGTCCTTCCCAATCTAGTCAAGTTGAGCCACAAAGTCCTTATCTCCCCAATTCTATTTATTACCTCCTCATTAGTTACGTGATCTGCCCATCTAATCTTGAGCATTCTTCTGTAGCACCACATTTCAGAAGCTTCTGTTCTCTTCTTGTTTAAACTGTTTATCGATCATGTTTCACTTCCATACATGACAACAATTCACAGAAATACTTTCAGAAAAGACTTCCTGACACTATACTTGACGTTAACAAATTTCTCTTCTTCAGAAACGCTTTTCTTGCCGTTGCCAGTCTATACTTTCTATACTCTCTGCTTCGGCCATCATCAGCTGCACACGGTCTAGGGGGCATTGCCATGGTTCGCGCTGTCCCTCCCCCCCCCCCCCGCCCCCCTCGTCGGAGGGGGGCATGGGTGTGTGTGTTGTCCTCAGCGTAAGTTAGTTTAAGTTAGATTAAGTAGTGTGTAAGCCTAGGGACCGATGACCTCAGCAGTTTGGTCCCATAGAACTTACCACAAATTTCCAATTTTCAGCTGCACAGATAGCAGAAATCAACTATATTTTTAAGTGTCTCGATTCTTAATCCAATTCCCTCAGCATCGCCTGTTTTACTTCGACTACATTCCACTATCTTCATTTTCCTTTTGTTGATGTTGTTCTTATATCCTCCTTTCAAGACCCTGTGCATTCCGTTCAACTGCTCTTCCAAGTCCTTTGCTGTCTCTGACAGAATTTCAATGTCATGGGCAAACCACAAAGTCCATTACTTGACGCGGAAATACATCCATGGGAGAGGCAGGCGACCATTCAGATTTGGCACAACTTTTAATTGTAGAAAGGTCTTGATCGCACAATTCTTTATTAAAGTTTATATTCCTCCTCCTTGAACTTAAATTCCTATTCAAAATTTTACTTTGCTTGCCTTTACTGCTTGCTCAATGAACAGAGTAACATTGGGGACAGCCTACAATAACGACTCGTTCTTGTCCCAAAGACTGCTTTCCTTTAGCGCCCCTCTACTCTTATAACTGCCATCCGGCTCCAGTAGAAGTTGTAAACAGCCTTTCGCTCTCTGTGTTTTACCCCTGCTACCTTCGGAATTTCGAAGAAAATATTTCAGTCAACACTGTCAAAAGTTACCTCTAAATCTACAAATCCTATACGTAGGCTTGCCTTTCATTAACCTATCTCCTAAAATAAGTCGTAGGGTCAGTATTGCCTTGCGTGTTCCTACACACTTCTCCGGAATCCAAATTCATCTTCACCGAGGTCAGCTTCTACCAGTTTCTGCATTCTTATGTAGATACTTCGGCTTTGAAGCCATGACTTGTTAAGCTGCTAGTTTGGTAATTTTCAGCAACTTTTTTTCTTCGGATTTGGAATTATAACAGTCTTCTTGAAGTTAGAGGCTATTTCATCTATCCAATACACTGATAAGTCAAAACATTATGACCACTGCCCACTGCGACGTTGGATGCCGTCTGCTGGCGTTGCGGGCACGTGACACGTTGAAAAAGTATGTAAGCGGAGAAGACACAGACGGGGGATCACCCCATCGAAAATATAGGCTGTAAATAGGGAAATCCATTGAGATAAACGACTTTGACAAAGGGCAGATTATTATTACGCGGAGCCTGTGAACGAGTATCTCGAAAACGGCAAAGCTGTTCGAATGTTCACGTAGTACTGACGTGAGCGACTACGGAAAGAGGTAGAAGGGCAGTGAAACACCCTCTAGGTGCTAAATCGTTCGACGTCCACGGCTCTTCACAGAACATGGTGTTCGGACCCTTGTCTCCCCTCTAAAGTAGGATAAACGGATCTGTGGCATCTCTGCCGAAAGAGCACAATGGTGGTGCAAGCACAAATGTTTCGGAGCATATCGTACACTGTTGAACATGGAGCTCCGCAGCAGACGACCACTACGTGTTTACATGTTGACCCAGCTACCCGTTAATTATAATTGCAATGGACACAGGACCATCGGGATTCCACCGTCGATCAATGGAAACGTGGCGGATCTTCGGGTGGATCACAATTTTGCTGCAATAGGTTGATGGTAGTCTCCATAAACTCCGTCATCGAGGTGGACGGGGGTTCAAAATTTGCTGGGACGCAGGCTAGTGGGAGCAGTATTATGCTATGGGAGACATTCTCCTGCGCTTGCATGGGACCTGTCTAGTGATCGAAGACACTCTGACAGCTGCAAACCACCTGCATGCTTAATGTCTTCCCCGACAGCGACGTCATCTTTGAACAGTATTATGTCAGTGTCTCGGAGCCAGAACCGTGCTACAGTGGTTTGAGGAGCATTATAGTGAACTCACTTTGATGTCTCGGCGACAAAATTGGCCTGATGTAAATCCTATGAAAGCCATCGGTGTCGCTATCGGGCGCCATCACCGCGCATCCAAAGCAGTGGCTCGTTATTTACGCGAATTACATTACCTGTGCGTAGGCATCTACTGCCACATACCTCCACAAATTACCAACAAACTGTCGGAACCCTGATACGCAGAATCAGTGATGTATTTCATTCCAGAGATGGACAAACAAGCTATTAAGCAGGTGGTCATAATGCTTTGCCTCATCAGTGCACCTCTTGCAGACCGGATGGAAGAGTTTTGTCATAACTGGCTCTCCCAAGATTGTCAGCAATTCTGACGGAATGTCATCTGCACCCAGGGCCTTGTTTCGACTTGGGCCTTTCAGTGCTCCTCGAAATTCTTCTCGCAGCTTCATATCTCCCATCTCGTCTTCATCTACATCCTCTGCATTTCTATAATATTGCCTTCAAATTCATTTCCCTCATATAGACCCTCGTAGAACTTCCACCTTTCAGCTTTCCCTTCTTTGCTTCGTACTGGTTTTCCATCTGAGGTCTTGATATTCACACAACTTCCCAAAGGCGTCTTTAATTTTCGTGTAGGCGGTACCTATCTTTCCCCTAGTGAAATATGCTTCGAAATCCTTACATTTGTCCTCTAGCCATTGCTGCTCAACCATTTTGCACTTCCTGTTAGTCTCATTTTTTAGACGTTTGCATTCCATTTTGCCCGCTTCACTTGCTGAAGTTTTATATTTTCTTCTTCCATAAATTAAATTCAGTATCTCCTGTGTTATCCAAGGATTTCTAATAGGCCATGCCTTTTCACCTATTTGATCCTCTGCTGCCTTCACTATTGCATCTCTTTAAGCTACCCATTCGTCTTCTACTGTATTTGTTTCCCTTGTTCTAGTCAACCGTTGCCTAATACTCCCTCTGAGACTCTCAACAACCTCTGGTTCTTTCAACTTCTCCAGGGCCTATCTCCTTAATTGCCTACCTTTTTGCAATTGTTCAGTTTTAATCTACAGTTCGTAACCAATAAATTGTGGTGAGAGTCCACATCTGCCCCTGGAAATGTCTTACAATTTAAAATCTGGTTCCTAAATCTCTGTCTAACCAGTACATAATCTATCTGAAGCCTTCCGGTATCTCCAGGTCTCTTCCACCTATACTACCTCCTTTCATGATTCTTAAACCAAACGTTAACGATGATTGAATTATGGTCTGTCCAAAATTCTACCAGGTGCCTTCCTCTTTCATTCCTTTCCCTCAAGTTCTACTATTTTTCCTTCTATTTCTTTCCCTGCTATCTAATTCCAGTCCTCCATCACAATTACAGTTTCATCTCCCTTAACTATCTGAATAAATTCTTTCATCTCATCATACCTTTTTTCACCCTCTTCATCATACGTGGATCTAGTTGGCTTATAAACTTGTACTACTGTAGTAGTGTGGACTTCGTGTTTATCTTGTCTACGATAATGCGTTCACTATATTGTTCATAGTAGCGCACCCGCATACCTTTTTTCTTATTCATTATTAAACTCACTCCTGCATTACCCCTATTTGACTTGTATTTATAACCCTGTATTCACCTGGCCAGAAGTCCTGTTCCTCCTGCCATCGAACTTCACTAATCCCCACTATATCTAGCTTTAAAACTATCCATTTTCCCTTTTAAATTTTAGAATCTACCTGCTCAATTAAGGGATATAACATTCGACACTCCGATCCGCAGGACCCCAGTTTTGTGCCTCCTGATGACGACATCCTGCTGAGTATTCCCCACCAAGAGATCCGAATGCGGGACTATTTTACCCAAGAGGAAGCCATCATCATTTAACCATACAATATAGCTGCATGCCCTCGGGAAAAATTACGGCTGTAGTTTCCCCTTGCTTTCAGCCGTTGAGCCGGCCGCGGTGGTCTAGCGGTTCTAGACGCGCAGTCCGGAACCGCGCGACTGCTACGGTCGCAGGTTCGAATCCTGCCTCGGGCATGGATGTGTGTGATGTCCTTAGGTTAGTTAGGTTTAAGTAGTTCTAAGTTCTAGGGGACTGATAACCTCAGAAGTTAAGTCCCATAGTGCTCAGAGCCATTTGAACCATTTTCAGCCGTTGACAGTAGCAGCACAGCAACGCCGTTTTGTTTGATGTTACATGGCCAGATCATTCAGTCACCCAGACTGATGCCCCTGAAGCTACTGAGGAGGTTTCTGCCGCTCTTCAGGAACCACTTGTACGTATCGTACAGCTATCTGTATCGCTGGGGCACGCAAGCCACTCGAGAATCCGCAAGATTCATGGTTCAAATGGTTCAAATGGCTCTGAGCACTATGGGACTTAACTGCTGTGGTCATCAGTCCCCTAGAACTTAGAAATACTTAAACCTAACTAACCTAAGGACATCACACACATCCATGCCCGAGGCAGGATTCGAACCTGCGACCGTAGCAGTCGCGCGGTTCCGGACTGCGCGCCTAGAACCGCTCGGCCACCACGGCCGGCGATTCATGGTTCATGGGATTGATCCAACATTATAACTTTATCACATTGGGATACCTTAAATTACCCGTCATTTTACATTGGAAAATGGGCCTATTTCGGTCAACTTTCCCAATAACATCTGGTAAAGCGGTGGGATGGGTGATGAGGCAGTACTTACATCATCGAGAGGATGAAGTTGTTTCTTTTGAGCTGTTACTGGTTCGGGGGGGGGGGGGGGGGTTGGGTTCTTGGGGAAGAAGACCAGACATCGAGGTCATCGGTCTCATCGGATGAGGGAAGGAGGGGGAAGGAAATCGGCCGTGCCCTTTCAAAGGAACCATCCCGGCATTTGCCTAGAGAGATTTAGGGAAATCACGGAAAACCTAAATCAGGATGGCCGGACGCGGGATTGAACCGTCGTCCTGCCGAATGCGAGTCCAGTGTCTAACCACTGCGCCACCTCGCTCGGTGTTACTGGTAGTAAAGGATATGTTGAATAGAAATAACAGTCTAATGAGTACAGAATATGGATTGAGAGTAAATCTAAAGTAATAAGGAGTAGCAGAAATGAGATTTCTTTTGAACACGTTTTCTGAAAATTATTTTCAGCAGATAGTTCGGCAGCCCATACGCAATGGAACAATGGAAATATCTTAGACGTTGTAGCTACAAATAGGCCAGACCTTATCCACAATTTGAGTACAGAAACGGGGATTACCGCTCATGATACCATTGTAGCAACTATGATTACGAAAGTTAATAAATCAGTCAAGAAGACTAGGAGAGTGTGTCTGTTAGATAGAACAGATAAGCAGTTATTAACAACTCACTTAGCCAGTGAATTGGCATCACTTAGTTTCAGTAAGATGGAGGCAGAGGAAATATGAGCAAAGTGTAAGCAGATTGTAAATCGTGGTCTGGAGAGTTACGTGCGTAGTGAGTGGAGAAAGGATGGAAAAGACCCACCATGGTTTAATAACGGAATTCAGTGGATGCTGAAGAAACAGAGGCTGTTGCAGTCTCGATTCAAAAGGGGAAGCACAAATGACGACAAGCAAGCGCTAGTAGAGATTCGTGGGTCTCTCAAAATACGCGCCATGCATACAACAGCGACCGTATTGCCTTAGCAAATGATCTGGCAGAGAACAGAGAACCCGAGAAAATGCTGATACTATGTAAAAATCGCTAAGCGGATCTAACGCTTCCATCGAGTCCCTTATTGACCAGTCTTGTCTGGCAGCCAAAGACACACACACAAAACCTAAGTTTTAAGTTTCGCATTCAGCAAATCGTTCACGCAGGAGAACTGTACAAACATAATACCATATGACCATCAGAGAGACTCCCGTATAAGCATCCCTGGAGCAGAGAAACAATTGAAAGATACGAAAGAAAATAAGTCACCAGGTCCGGATGGAATCCCAATTCGGTTTCCCAAGGAGTACTCTACGGCATCGGCCCCTTACCTAGCTTGCATTTATCGCGAATCAAAGTCCTAAGTGACGGTAAAAAGCAGCAGGTCACTCCTGTATATAAGAAAGGTAAAACAACAGACCCGCAACATTAAGGACCAATTTCCCTAACTGCGGTTTGCTGCAGAATCCATGAAAATATTCTCAGTTCGAATATAATACATTTTATTAAGACCGAGAAGCTTACGTGCACGTATCAGCATGGTTTCGGAAAGCATCGCTCGTGCGAAACTCAACTTGCACTTTTCTCACTTGATATGCTGCGAATTATTGCTGAAAGACAACAGGCAGCGTCCACACCTCTAGATTTCTGGAAAGAATCTGACACGGTGCCCCATTACCTGATGTTAACGAAGGTACGAGCGTATGGAATAGGTTCACAGATATGTGATAGCTCGAAGGTTTCTTAACTAATAGAATCCAGTATGATGTCCTTGAGGGCGAGTGTTCATTGGAGACAAGGGTATTGTTAGGAGTATCCCAGGGGAGTGTGATAGGACCGCCGTTGTTTATATGCATAATGATTTGGCGGACAGAGTGATCAGCAATCTGTGGTTTTTGGTGATGATGCTGTAGTGTACAGTAAGGTGTCGAAGTTGAGTGATTGTAGGAGGATACAAGATGGCTTACACAATATTTCTAGTTGGTATGAGGAATGGCAGCTAGCTCTAAGTGTAGAAAAATGTAATTTCATATGGATGTGAAGGAGAAATAAACCCGTAATGTTCGGATACAGTATTACTAGTGGCCAGCTTGACACAGTCACATCGTTTAAATTTCGGGGCGTAACGTTCCAAAGCAATATGAAATGGAACGAGCATGTGAATGTTCGACATTGGTTTATTGGAAGAATTTTAGGAAAGTGTGGTTCATCTGTAAAGGAGACTACATATAAGACGCTGGAGTGACCTATTCTTGAGTACTGCTCGAGTGTTTGGGATCCGTACCAGGTCGGATGAAAGGAAGATATCGAAGCTATTTAGAGGTGAGTTGCTAGATTTGTTGCCGGTAGGTTCGAACAATACCTAAGCATTACGGAGATGCTTCACGCACTCAAATCGGATTCCCTGGTGGGAAGACGACGTTGATTTCGAGGAACACTGCTGAGAAAATTTAAAGAAGCGGCTTTGAAGCTGACTGTAGAACGATTCTACTGCCGCCAACATGAATTGAGCGTAAGGACCACGAAGATGAGATACGAGAAATTTGGGCTCATACAGAGGCATGCAGAAAGTGGTTTTTCTCTCGCTCTGTTTGCGAGTGGAACGAGAAGGGAAATTACTAGTAGTGGTATAGAGTACCTCCACCAAGCACCGGCTTGCGGAGTATCTGTGTAGATGCAGATCTAGATGTTGATTAGCTATAAACTTAACACCAAAATCGGTGGCAACGAAGCAGACGAAGCTAACGAATTCTGCTACCTCGGAAGCAAAATATCATGGCCAAAAGAAGTCTGCTAGTATCAAACAAAGGCCTTAATTTGAGGAACAAATTTCTAAGATGTACGTTTGGAGCACCGGATTGTATTGTGATGAAACAGGGGCTGTGGGGAAAACCGGAAAAGAAGAGAATCAAAGCGTTTGATATATGGGGCTATAGAAAGATATTGAAAACCAGATGGACTGAAACGATGTGGAGTGAAGATGCTGTCGGTAGAACTGGTAAAAAACAGGAATACATGAAAAATACTAACAACAGGAAGGGGCAGGCTGATATGGCATGTTTTAAGATATCAGGGAATAACTTCCATGGTATCAGAGGGAGCTGTATAGGGTAAAAACTCTAGAGGAAGACAAGTATTGGAATACATTCAACAAATAAATCAGTCATTATGGACGTAGGATGTAAGTGCTACTATGAGATAGGCAGTTTGGTATAAGAAGGAATTCGTGGCGGGCCGAATTAAAAAAAAAAAAAAAAAAAAAAAAAAACTTGTCACTAAATAACTAACGTTCAAACGCACGCGTGAATAACGCTGTATGGCACTTTTTTTGAATAATGCTGTCTACGACATTCTCTTACTCTAATGGTAATATTTTCTATGTGTCCGTCTGGGTACAGCACAACAAGTGGTCGCAGTCACGTATTTTTTACATTGTTCGCTAGTACAACGCTGTAATCAACAGCAGTGTTTCATTCCTAACATAAAATGAGTGAATAACGCGCGGAAAAAGAAACATACCATTGCCCGCTAAAAAAAAAAAAATAAAAAAAAAACATTGAAATAGAAAGACTGTAGGATGCTAGTTTGTAGCATACATCAAGAAAAGGGAAGCTTGTCCCCGGAGAAATACGTCCAATATGAATGGAATAACGCTTTATACGAGTACTGCGATGTCGCTATTTTCAATGCCGTAGACCGATACTGTATCACTTGTGTAGAATACACCCTATGACTAAGTATAGATATGTAGGTTCAAATGGCTCTGAGCACTATGGGACTCAACTGCTGAGGTCATTAGTCCCCTAGAACTTAGAACTAGTTAAACCTAACTAACCTAAGGACATCACAAACATCCATGCCCTAGGCAGGATTCGAACCTGCGACCGTAGTGGTCTTGCGGTTCCAGACTGCAGCGCCTTTAACCGCACGGCCACTTCGGCCGGCCGTAGATATGTAGGGTACTAGCTTGAAAGCAACCGTAGTAGAGAACTAATAAAACAGGAAACAATGAAGCGAATTTTTGTATCCCGCCTGGGAGGCGGCGCGTGGGTATGGAACAGGAACAGGAAAAGGTACTAATCTCTCGGTACTGCAAATACGGTTTAAACACCTTTACTAGTGGATAAACACATGCAAACATATTACATAACTTGCAAGGTGGTGCGAAGTTGAAGCGAAGTGTCCTGGCTGTCTGCACCTGATGAAATAGGGTGAAGCAGTCGCGGAGCTCGTAGACCTCGACAGCACCGGCTAGAGAGCGCTGTCGTCTGTGTCTCTCGTAGTGCCAACTTCAGAAACTATTCAGTGGTATCGTTGCTATCGATACCACACGAATGTTTGTAGTTGACAATGACACAAAATTAAAAGTCACATGTCCGCAGCTCGTGGACGTACGGTAGCGTTCTCGCTTCCCGCGCCCGGGTTCGATTCCCGGCGGGGTCAGGGATTTTCTCTGCCTCGTGATGACTGGGTGTTGTGTGATGTCCTTAGGATAGTTAGGTTTAAGTAGTTCTAAGTTCTAGGGGACTGATGACCATAGATGTTATGTCCCATAGTGCTCAGAGCCATTTGAACCATTAAAAGTCACATGAACTTCTCGTGAATGAAAACAAAACAAATAACTTACATATGTTTGAAAATTTGGAGTAAATGTTATTTTTTTCTGTTTACAGGATCGAGTTTGCAATTTCAGTAACTGTTTTAACCCTATCTTTGTGTGAAGTGCGTAACCACAAGTTTCCTCACGGGAAATAATGTGTTAGCCATGTTTCGTGATGGTTTAATAAAATTGTAGTGAAGAACCTACCAGCAATGGGCGCTAAAATGTTCACTAAAGTGACATGGAACAACGTTGTATATCTAAGTTTGCACAGCGATATTCCGAAATAGGAAACGAAAATCTTGGCAAGAAAGATTCCTGGAATCCACTATTACCTCTAATTCTACCATTTTATACTAACAGTATGTACTTCTTCATTATTTTTAGAACCCAGGCATACTTCTCCAGTTTATTACACTACTGTCCATTAAAATTGCTACACCAAGAAGAAATGCAGATGATAAACGGGCATTCATTGGAAAAATATAATATACTAGAACTAATATGTGATTACATTTTCTCACAATTTGGGTGCATAGATCCTGAGAAATCAGTACGCAGAACAACCACCTCTGGCCATAATAACGGCCTTGATACGCCTGGCATTGAGTCAAACAGACCTTGGATGGCGTGTACGGGTACAGCTGCCCATGCAGCTTCAACGCGATACCACACTTCATCAAGAGTAGTGACTGGCGTATTGTGACGAGCCAGTTGCTCGGCCACCAATGACCAGACGTTTTCAATTGGTAAGAGATCTGGAGAATGTGCTGGCCAGGCAGCAGTCGAACATTTTCTGTATCCAGAAAGGCCCGTACAGGACCTGCAACATGCGGTCGTGCATTATCCTGCTGAAATGTAGGGTTTCTCAGGGTACGAATGAAGGGTAGAGCCACGGGTCATAACACATCTGAAATGTAACGTCCACTGTTCAAAGTGCCGTCAATGCGAACAAGAGGTGACCGAGACGTGTAACCAATGGCACCCCATACCATCACGCCGGGTGATACGCCAGTATGGCGATGACGAATACACGCTTCCAAAGTGCGTTCACCGCGATGTCGCCAGACACGGATGCGACCATCATGATGCTGTAAACAGAACCTGGATTCATCCGAAAAAATGACGTTTTGCCATTCGTGCACCCAGGTTCGTCGTTGAGTACACCATCGCAGGCGCTCCTGTCTGTGATGCAGCGTCAAGGGTAACCGCAGCCATGGTCTCCGAGCTGATAGCCCATGCTGCTGCAAACGTCGTCGAACTGTTCTTGGGTACTGATGACCTTAGAAGTTAAGTCCCATAGTGCTCAGAGCCACAGTGAACCATTTGAACTGTTCGTGCATATGGTTTTTCTTGCAAACGTCCCCATCTGTTGACTCAGGGATCGAGACGTTGCTGCACGATCCGTTACAGCCCAAGCGGATAAGATGCCTGTCATGTCGACTGCTAGTGATCGAGGCCGTTGGGATCCATCACGGCGTTCCGTATTACCCTCCTGAACCCACCGATTCCATATTCTGCTAACAGTCATTGGATCTCGACCAACGCGAGCAACAATGTCGCGATACGATAAACCACAATCGCGACAGGCTACAATCCGACCTTTATCAAAGTCGGAAACGTGATAGTACGCATTTCTCCTCCTTACACGAGGCATCACAACAACGTTCCACCAGGCAACGCGTCAACTGCTGTTTATGTATGAGAAATCGGTTGGAAACTTTCCTCGTGTCAGCACGTTGTAGGTGTCGTCACCGGTGCCAACCTTGTGTGAAAGCTCTGAAAAGCTAATCATTTGCATATCACAGCATTTTTTTCCTGCCGGTTAAATTTCGCGTCTGTAGCACGTCATCTTCGTGGTGTAGCAATTTTAATGGCCAGTAGTGTTTTTAATTAGGTTTTACACGTTTTTCGTAGGACCAAACTGTGGAGCAGATCTCCATGGCCATGGAGTCCGTACTTGAAGTTAACATTTAAAAAACACTAATAATATATAAAATATAGCTTCTTCGAATCCTATGCACATGAAAAGCTGCTGTGGATATATTATTGTAGCCAGTAATACAATACTGGAATTACTAGTTTAATTTTTTGCCAAGAATTCCCCGGCAGAATAGAAGGGGTGAGCGCTGAGGAAATTCTTCAGTTTCGACTTGGAAAGTCGAGAAGTACTGCAAATATTTTTTAATTCTTGTAGAAGTTTACTGAAAATGGATGCAGCACAATACTACACGTATTTCTGCCCAAGAGTCCATTAGACGCAATCCAAATGCAGATTGGATTTCTGCCTTGTTTTAAAAGAGAGAAAAGTGCTAATTCTTCGTAATAAGCCCATATTTTCAACAACAGCGTAATGGAAACGTCATAATGGAAATATCTTAACCCTTGTAGATACAATTAGGCCGGACCTTATCCACAATTTGAGTATAGAAACGGGGATTAGCGCTCATTGTGCCATTACAGAAACTATGTTTATGAAAGTTAATAAATCAGTAATGAGGACTAGGAGAGTGTTTCTGCTAGATAGAGCAGATAAGCAGTTATTAACATCTCGCTTAGACAGTGAATTGGCATCACTTAGTCCAGTAGAATGGATGTAGAGGAAATATGGGCAAAGTTTAAGCAGATTGTAAATCGTAGTCTGGAGAGCTACGTGCCCAGTAAGTGGATAAAGGATGGAAAAGACTCACCATGGTTTAACAACAAAATTCGGTGGATGCCGAGGAAGCATAGGCTGTTGCGCTCTCGGTTCGAAAGGGGACGCTCGAATGACGACAAGTAAAGGTTGCTAGAGATTCGTGGGTCTGTAAAAATATCTATGCACCATGCATACAATTACGACCGTCATACCTCAGCAAATGTTCAGGCAGAGAAACCGAGAAAATGCTGGTACTACGAGGGTAATTCCAAAAGTAAGGTCTCCTATTTTTTTTTGTAAGTACATAGACCTGTTTATATCAACAATGGCTTACGTCAGTTTACAGCTTGAACATTTAGCTATGTTTCTACATAATCACCATTTCTGACGATGCATTCTTGTAGACGCTGTGGCAGCTTTTGTATGCCCATGTCATACCAACTCGCCGCCATGCTGTTCAGAAAGCTATGAACCTCTTCTTTCACCTCGTCGTCGGAGCTGAATCGCTTTCCGGCCAAATTTCCTTTTAACCTAGGAAACAGGTGATAGTCACTGGGCGCCATGTCAGGACTATAGGGTGCATGGGTGATTATGTTCCACTGAAACTGATGCAGGAGAGCAACGATTTGCCGGGCGATGTGTGGGCGAGCGTAGTCATGGAGAATTGTACGCCCTTGTCAACATTCCTCTTCTCCGGTTCTGAATTGCCCGTTTGAGTTTTTTCAGAGTCTCACAGTACCTGTCGGCGTTAATTGTGGTCCCAGCGATTCAGCTCCGACGACGAGGTGAAAGAAGAGGTTAATAACTTTCTGAACAGCATGGCGGCGAGCAAGTATGACATAGGCATACAAAAACTACCACAGCGTCTACAAAAATGCATCGACAGAAATGGTGATTATATCGAAAAATAGCTAAATTTCCGAGCTGTAAACTAATGTAAACCATGGTAGAAATAAACAGGTCTATGTACTTATAAAATAAATAGGAGACCTTACTTTTGGGATTACCCTCATTTGTAAAAATCGCTAAGCGGCTCTAAGGATTGCATCGAGTCCCTTGTTGAACAGTCTTGTGTGGCAGCCGAAGACTGAAAAACGGAACGGAAGTTTTAAGTTTGTCGTTCAGGAAATCGTTCACGCAGGAGAGTCGTACAAACATAACATCATTTGACCATCAGACAGACTCCCTGATGGGAATTCCTGGCGTAGGCAAACAATTGAAAGATACGAAAACAAATAAGTCATCAGGTCCGGATGGAGTCCCAGTTCAATTTTACAAAGAGTATTCTACGGCATTGGTCCTTAACATAGCAAATATTTATCACGAATCTCTGGCCCAGCGCAAAGTCCCGAATAAAAGCGAAGGTGGCTCCAGTATATAACAAATGTAAAAGAACGAACCCGCAACATTACAGAGTAATATCTTTAATTTCTGTTTGCTGCAGAATCCTTGAACATATTCTCAGTTCGAATATAATAAACTTTCTGGAGACTGAGAGGCATATGTGCACGATTCAGCATGGTTTTAGAAAACATCGCTTCTGCGAAACCGAGCTTGCTCTTTTCCCACATGATATACTGAGACTTATGGATGAAGGGCAACGGGCAGATTTCATATTTCTAGATTCCCGAAAAGCATTTGACACGGTGCCGCATCGCAGGCTGTTAACGAAGGTACGAGCATATGGAATAGTTTCACAGATATATGAGTGGCCCGAAGGTTTCTTAAGTAAGAGAACCCAGTATATTGTCCTCGACGGTGAGTGTTCTTCAGAGACAAAGGTATCGTCAGGAGTGCCCCAGGGAAGTGTGATGGAACCGCTGTTGTTTTCTATATACATAGATGATTTAGCTGACAGGGTGGGCAGCAATCTGTGGTTGTTTGCTGATGATGCCGTGGTGTACGGTAAGGTGTGGAAGTTGAGTGACTGTAGGAAGATACAAGACGACTTAGACATAATTTCCAGTTGGTGTGATACATGGCAGCTAGCCCTAAATGTGGAAAAATGTAAGTTAATGCGGATGAGAAGGAAGATCAAACCTGTAAGTATTACCAGTACACGCAGATAAAGTATTACTAGTGTCCTGCCTGACATAGTCAAATAGTTTAAATACTGGGCATGGCGTTGGAAAACGTTCTCTCTTGCTGCTACTAGCTCATTCATTTTTACCCACCGCGGTTGTCTCTTCTCACTGTCACTATCTCTCTCTTCCTCATTCATTTTTACCCACCGCGGTTGTCTCTTCTCACTGTCACTATCTCTCTCTTCCTCGTTGTCATTGTCACAGATTCTGTCTCTTATTATGACTGGCTTCATCCACTTCCATTTTCCCCTTCCCTTTATTCCTCTCCCAATGGCACTGTCTTCTTCTCTCTCTTCTAAGCACTGTTCTGTCACTGTCAACTATGTTCCACTGCCACTGGGTCCCTCCCTTTCTCTCACACTGCAATTTTCTCTTTCCCTCTTTCTGTACCACAACCTCTGTTTACTGTCTTCCAGTATTAATATTTATTACTTTTCCGTCTCTTTCCCACCGCTGTTGCCTCATTATCTCTCAGCGTAAAAAAGCGCAAATATGTTCGCATGCCAAAATTTTTGGGAAAATTTTTAAAAAGTGCGGAAGAAAGTAGAATTAGGCAGCTGGTACCCCACTTTTCAGTCAGTCTTTTAAACAGATCTTATTCGTCATTTTTTGTGCTCCGATTGGAGCATTTTTCCGCTGGCTCCCTTCTTTTCTCTGCTACAGCACGGCATGTCACTCATATGAAAATAACTCTATGGCTAAGTAAAATTTTAGTAGTTTACTTGTGTGAAACTGAAATGACGCAAAACTCGTGTTACATCTCAAACCGGATTTTACGTGCACAAAAATTTTGCATGCGTTCCCTGTACCCTTTCGATGATAAAGGGGACACTTTAAAGCATATTTTTCCGTGCTACGTCACTTTATAAACTACGTTTTCGTCTCACACCGGATTCTGCGTGCGTATTTTCGTGTTCAAGTAGGGTAACTTTGAACCTCTGTATCTCATAATCAGATAAAGATATCAAGAAAATTTTCATGATTTTTCGAGATCAGGATCTTAGGGGTATATCGTAGAATTTTGAGCCATTTGCTGTGTATAGCCGTCTTGGGATCTGAGGGTCGTTTCGGTACCCAAAAATCATGTTTTTGGTGTTTCTTGATAACTAATAAAGATTTTTTAAAACTGGAAGATGGAACCCCTAGCTAAATGCCTAGAGACTATACCTATAAATTTGGAGAGTTAGCTGCGGTTAGTTATTTAGATATCCACTATTGACGGTCAAAAAATGGTGAAAATCGCTTTTTTCAAGTTTTCTCAGAAATCGCTCATGGTGGCTCCATAAGCTCCTTAAGGCGCACCGTAGACCACACCTAATGCAAAAAGAACCAATATATTTGCTCCATGCGCCTGAGCTGGAGAAATTGTGTAGTATTCAAACTTTGATCCAGTACTATAGGATAGCTACAGTTAGACGATCCTTCTGTTGGGTATACAAATGGTCTAGCCCAAGGGATATCCTAAACACTTGATACTACCTTTCTATCACCAGTAGAACCCGAGGTATTAGCTCCACTGTCGCGTGCGTACCGGTTTAGTAGTAGAATTGGTATATTAGCTTCGACTTGGATTTCTCTTAACTTTTCTCTTGTTGAACTCTCTAAATACGTTAAGCGCTTTTCTTCTTTAGCGCTTTCCAGTACCATACAATCAACTTGGATGGAGGCTCAGGCCTAGAAACAAGAATACTGCTATGTTTGGACAAACCAAATACCGTTCTGTTATATAGAATGTGGCTTTCCAACGCGTCCCTTCATCCATTTAGAATACCTGCTATTTTCTACTCTTGTCTCAAATGTATTTAACAGTCTGCCTGATCTTCATTACTGAGTTATTAATTACTAAATGTTCCTCATAAAGTGTTATAGGTAAGTATGATAGTAGAAATACTTTAAGAATCTTCTTTTTGCTAAGCTCGGCAGGACGTGTGAAAAACAGTGATTGTCTACATCTAATACCCAGTGGAAGTGTACATAAAATATACATGAAGTAGAAGTACATAAAGCCCGATGTGTCGTTGAAATTTGTCGATATAAAAGATATATCCGTAGTATAACATCGATGTGCGAACTTCGATATTATTTCTGTGAAAGATAGATATTTCAGCTACACTGATATATCATTGTCCTTCTAGTTTCGAAATAGAAACACTTCACCGAACGTCTCTAGCCCTGCTTAGGCCGATAATATGTCATCCCAAGAAGCTTACCTCTTCTTTAAATATTCCCAATCTCTCCCGATAATCAAACGTAGTCAGAATCTCAAACTGACAAACAACGCTAAAAACTGTTTGAACGAGAGGTTTATAAGTGACCACATCCTCTGCTTAATTTCAAGTTCTTAGGATTACTCCGATAAATATCACCGCCACATATGCATTCCCAATTTATTATTTTCATTGCAAGTTGAAGCACACCGTGTGTACTACTTCTATTGCACCAGAAAAAGATGACTCCCTAGTGTCTTGTTTTATTGGAAGACACTTTTTTTCTAACTATTTGTACGCTACTTGATGTGACAATAAGTGCATCAGTGTAGTTTGAAACTGTTCGCAGAATATTTCGTCGCATGGATGACGACGGCAGTAAGACGCTGAACCTGGAAGAATTTACAGAGGGCATGAATGATACCGGTATGGAGCTGTCAAAAGAAGAGGTCGAAGAACTCTTCAAGCGATTCGACAGGGATGGCAACGGTAGCATCAACATGGACGAGTTCCTTATCGCCATACGGGTGAGTTCCCTCAACATCGAAGATTCTTCGTACAGCTAAAGAACATTTGTAGCATTTCAGCTGAAAAGTAGTCAAATTGCTTTTATATGAGCACTAGGACTGTTTCACAAGTTATTACCATTAAAAACTCCATACAGAGGAGGCTGTGCATATGTTGAACATTGATGCAGAAAGGCGCATTACGCGTACTAGCACACTACAGTTACCTGTGAAAGACGAGAGCTGCGGAAAAAAGACACAACCCATGGTGATGTTGGACCAGAGAGTAAATGGAAAGCCGATTGTGAACGTTCACGAGCCTATGTCATTTTGGCGAAGGAAAGCATTCTTACGATGAGTGAAACAAAATTTCACTTTAATGGAATGATCTAAAGGCACGTTATGGTGGATGTATTAATGTAAATTTTTGAAGCATTACAGTAGGAGTCGCCCGATGGAGCGCTTATTACAGCAAATGATTCCATTCCCGGAGCTAAAAGCACAAACTCGTCAATCAAAACAACATACATAAAGTGCACGATTTTCCTTGAGCCTAGAGAGAGAGAGAGAGAGAGAGAGAGAGAGAGAGAGAGAGAGAGACTTTTGCTCAGGACCTTTTCTAAGAAGCATTGCTTTGAGGCTTGTATTTTGTTGTCGACGATCACGTTCCGGACTCGATCCTCATTGATATTGCTTTTGTTTTCACACCTTTGGCAGCAAGTTTTACTTCATCAGTGTTCATTTAATTTTATGCGAATCATGAAACTCATAAACTGTCCTTTTACAATCTTATTATCATTTGTGAGCTATCATCACCGCTGCGTGTAATTGTGTAATAGAGTCAGCTGTGATGAGTGACATTAAGAGCTATGTTTATGTTGTTGTGGATGTTCACGAAACTGAAACAAAACCCGGTTCTAGCAAATAAGCTGCTCTCCGACGAAATGTTCTAAATGAACGAAGGCTTTAAACTCACGGTACTAACATGCGTGAAGTATCAACCCAGTTGAAGTCATACTCGGCTCAGTGTAGTTCCGCTATGTTTGCCATTTAACTGAAGGTACTGGTGCCAAATCTAGTGGGTAGCGACTGCATACTGCCCCCTCTCTCCATCTGCCAGTCAAATACCTGCAAAGAAAACATTTTCTCTGTCTGATTTGAATTGATTGTCAGCTGTGTTCAGCACCTCAGTTTTATTACGATTTTGAATCGCGGTCACGTCTACGAACTTAGTACATGTAACGTTTTTCTGATTCGAATATTTCTTTACTAACTGTAATAATAGAGGGGACGCAACAACAGCTTGCAGGGCTCATGCATTTTGAAGGAGCGTGCTTAGAATACTAGCTGGATTCAGCCCATTTCACTGTGTACGTAATTTCCGTGAATCATTTAAGTGATTGTGCAGTAGAGTCTGTAACCGTAAAGACCTTGTTGTCAACAGGCATAAAATATTAATCTACAGGGTCTATTGCATTATTATGAGGTACGTAGTTGCGTTACATGATTTTGTAGCGTGCTGCATTTGCAACATGGCCTTTGTTTGATACTGCGACTTTACCTTCATATTGATATCTAGGTAAATGGGCCATGCACGGCTCTGTTCATAAACGATGGCTCAATAAAGTCGTAGGGTCGTACACATTTGCTTTCATGCCTTGCAGCCAAACACGCGGCAAATAATATGTACCTGTGATCCTGCTGTCAAATAATCCGTACATCGGTTAGAATTGCAAATTATTGAATAGTCAGAAATATAAAATAAAAGAAAAATGAATAATGAATAAAAAGGTTTTATTCTTACATCTGAAATTGATGCAGGCGACTCAAAGAATTATGCTGAATGATTTTTATCAAAGTAAGTAATCTCAAATGAACGGGAAGTGGTCCTGCAATTAAGTCACACTCAGACCACTTATAATAATTATGAATAATAGTTCGTTCATAAATAAATAAGTCAGGATTCTCGCTCGCGCATGTCCGCTCATATTAAATGACAGTAAAATGTTGTTAAATATTGGTTAAACAATTAAGTAGTCCTGCTTGATAGAAGCGTCTTTTGAAACTCTTTTCAATGGTGGTATCAGGTAATACATGCGATTGACCTCTTTTAAATAACAGTGGTTTCTAATATCAATTATAATCATCATTTAAATAAAGTAACTTCCAAAAATAATAAAATACTCATAAAATAACTACAGTAGAATGACAAGGTATGAGACATACATGCTGCATTCAGTTGGTGTGTTAGTGTGGAGAATGTGATGTTCTGAAAGACATTGGCATAATGAAAAAGATATACAAACACAACAAATAATTAAAGAAAATAAAAACAGATGAGGAGCTTTCAGGGATGATGTTCTGGAATTTTCCATCTCTGGACACAGAGTGGCCGCCTTTGTTCCTGAGCTCACCTCGAGAGACTGACCGACATCTTCGCCGTGCCGACTCACACCCAGCCAAGGAAGCAAGTTCACGTCTCCTCAATACCACCCCTAGAAGGCAGAACAGCTAGCCTAAATACCTGTAACGTTACAATATTTACATATGTTTAACATCAAGATGTACAGTAAGAGTTGGCAATATTTGAGGGACTTCATAGAGAGACCCTTCTTCTGTCACATATTTGAAACAATTCAGCCTGTTTCACTGTCAGAAACTCCCATACAAGTATTGAATATTGTCACTAATGAAATAAAAATTTGTTATCTGTGAATACCCGTTATTTATCA
Source organism: Schistocerca nitens (assembly GCF_023898315.1). NCBI lineage: Eukaryota > Metazoa > Arthropoda > Insecta > Orthoptera > Acrididae > Schistocerca > Schistocerca nitens. The sequence continues at coordinate 561,167,973 of NC_064616.1, forward strand.
GATCTTGGGTAGTTTGCAGGTTCTGTTAGTTAGAATAACACAACTGCCATATGTCAACTAACAAAACAGCTATAGCCATACATTCACTCAGAGCATTTAGTCTTGGTAAATATTCAGCGGGCGCAAAATTGAAAAGCGATGGATAAAAACCTCCACAAACTTAAATATTCTCGTCGTCTCGGTTCTGGTTGGAAATGATATTAACGCTCATGCCTGGATCGACACATCGGATGAACAATCTTCGTTGACAGAGCAGTGACTGAAGCACAAATTGAGATGAATGTAACAAGAGTGTCAGTAAATAACGTTGGGAATCGCGTGATCGAAACTGTACTATACAATAGGAAAACGCTCGCCATGCATCCTTTCACACCGAGCAGATCGATTATTATTCCTGAGAGACAATCTCCACTCCTTCCAAATTAACAATGTAAGTGTAGACGAGATGTGGCTTGAATTCAAAGAAATAGTAGCGGCATCAATTGAGAGATTTATGAGAAATAAATTAATAAACGGCGGAGCTGATCCTTCTTGGTACACAAAACGGATCAGAAACATGCCAAATTAAAACGGACCCAAAATCTCCAAGATTCGCGATCTTTTACAGAAGCTCGAAATTTAGCGCGGACTTATAACAATTTCCACGACGAACCTTTGTTTCGAAATATGGCAGAAAATCCAAAGAGATTCTGGTCGTATGTGAAGCAAGCTAGTAGCAAGACACAATGAATGTCTCCTCTGCGCGATAGGAATGGAGATACTATCGATGAAAGTGTTGTGGATTGGCAGGAGCCAACCCACGGAGTTTGGAGGACAGGAGAAAGGCACGCGTTTAAGCTCACGCAGGCTGGCGTGAGGTCTGGAACAGGACAAGGTAATTAGAACTTAGAAAAAAGGAGGTAACTGGTAGAATACTTAACTTTAATCCATTAATGTTGAACGTAGCTCTTGTCTGTACATTCTTTACAATATCAATAGCAACTGATACTGGCGCCTTGCTAGGCCGTAGCAAATGACGTAGCTGAAGGCTATGCTAACTATCGTCTCGGCAAATGAGAGCGTATTTAGTCAGTGAACCATCGCTAGCAAAGTCGGTTGTACAACTGGGGCGAGTGCTAGGAAGTCTCTCTAGACCTGCCGTGTGGCGGCGCTCGGTCTGCAATCACTGATAGTGGCGACACGCGGGTCCGACGTATACTAACGGACCGCGGCCGATTTAAAGGCTACCACCTAGCAAGTGTGGTGTCTGGCGGTGACACCACATTCCTCCCCCGCAAATCGGCGTACGGTTGTGTTATAAGGCTTACGCCCGTCGTGGGGAGGACCCCATGTTGACGTTTGCGACGAGGTGGGGAGCCTAACAACATGCGAGGCTGTGCCACCCGCACCTTGCCATTCGGTCCGAGGGGAGCTAGGAAACGCCTGAAAACCTGCTCCAGGGTGCACGCCAACATGCGGTGTATGGCCCGCAGAGAGACAGGAGGGGCCGAAGGGTCGACCTCCATCGGGCCGGGGCACCCGACGGGCTAAGACGACATATGGTCCGGCGCGGGCAAGAGTTCAATATCGGAGGACAACTGGTCCCGGGAAGCGATCGGCGGCGCGTGACCCAGGGAGGCACCCGGCGGTTGCAGCGACGCGTCCACTGCGGGCGTCGCCGGCGGGAGAACAGGCGGCGGCGCGTTGCCATGGGGCAAAATGGAAGGCAGCGTCGGTAACACCTGGGGCTGAGGCGAGCCAGTAGATGGGTCCCCAGGGCGCTGACCGTACGGCACCGTCGCTGAAAGCACACGGCGAGCGGCAGATCCCATGCGACGACAGGGGCGCAGCTGGTTGAGATGCCGGCGCACCTCACCAGAGTCCCCCAAAACCAGGTACATAGCGCGGCCGAGGCAGCGAAGAATGCGCACTTCAAGCCAACGCCGTGAACCTCGATAGTGGCGGTAGTAGACAACGTCGCCTGGAGCAAAAGCAGGTGTCTGCCGCTGCACATGAACCTGATGCGGCGGATGTAGCAAAGACATCAAGGTTCGATGAGGACGACCGTGGAGCAACTCAGCCGGCGAGCGACCATCTCGGGGCTGAGAGCGATACGAGGACAAAAAGAGCAATAACGCGTCCTCCCGAGAATGCGACTCTTTTAACTTCAACATCTGTGACACTAATGCAGACAAAATTTCGTCGTAGGACAGAGTTGCTATGTCGCGTCGGGGAAATAATTTGACTATCACACGGTACGTGTGCACCCCTACGGAGGAAAGGAGAAAAGGCTGCCGCTCATTACCTTGAATTCTGTAGGCGTCGAGATGGAATCCAAATTGGCGTGACCACTCCGTCCAGCTTTCCAGTGCAGCATCAAAAGGTCGAAAAGTTGGTGCAACAGCGTGTTGTGGCTGCGGTAGCGGTGGAGCAGCGGTTGCCGCATCGTTTTGCATTGCTCGTTGACCCTGGACGAGCTGTCCAAGGGCATCCAGTAAGGCCTGCGTCTGCTGATTCTGTAAGCGATAAAATTCGGACAGTACATCTGGAGATTGTGGCGAAGCCATTACACAAGTAAATCAGGGAAATATCGAGAAGAACGCGGAAAACCTCGTCGCCAAAATTGTTGTGGATTGGCAGGAGCCAACCCACGGAGTTTGGAGGACAGGAGAAAGGCACGCGTTTAAGCTCACGCAGGCTGGCGTGAGGTCTGGAACAGGACAAGGTAATTAGAACTTAGAAAAAAGGAGGTAACTGGTAGAATACTCAACTTTAATCCATTAATGTTGAACGTAGCTCTTGTCTGTACATTCTTTACAATATCAATAGCAACTGATACTGGCGCCTTGCTAGGTCGTAGCAAATGACGTAGCTGAAGGCTATGCTAACTATCGTCTCGGCAAATGAGAGCGTATTTAGTCAGTGAACCATCGCTAGCAAAGTCGGTTGCACAACTGGGGCGAGTGCTAGGAAGTCTCTCTAGACCTGCCGTGTGGCGGCGCTCGGTCTGCAATCACTGATAGTGGCGACACGCGGGTCCGACGTATACTAACGGACCGCGGCCGATTTAAAGGCTACCACCTAGCAAGTGTGGTGTCTGGCGGTGACACCACAGAAAGTACTGCCAAAGCAGAGTTACTAAAACAGTCGTCCGAAAACTCCTTCATCAAAGAAGACCAAGAAAATATTCCAGAATTCGACTCAAGAACATGATTAACGTAGAAGTAGATATCCTCGGATTGGCGAAGCAACTTAAATCACTTAATAAAAGCAAGCCTTCCGCTCCAGGTTGTACAACTGTTAGGTATCTTTCAGAGTATGCTGATACAATAGCTCCATACTTAACGATCATATACAACGGTTTGCTCGAAGTAAGATCAGTACCCAAAGACTGGAAATGTCACACAAATATTCAAGAAAGGCAGTAGGAGTAGTCCACTAAATTACAGGCCCATATCATTAACGTCTATAAGCAGCAGGATTTTGGAACATATATTGTGTTCGAACATTATGAATTACGTCGAAGAAAACGATGTATTGATACATGGTCAGTACGGATTTAGAAAACATCGTTCTTCTGAAACACAACTAGCTCTTTGTTCGCACGAAATGTTGAGTGCTATTGACTAGGGATTCAAATTGATTCCGTATTTCTGGATTTCCGGAAGGCTTTTGACACTGTACCACACAAGCGGCTTGTAGTGAAATTGCGTGCTTATGGAATATCGTATCAGTTATGTGACCGGATTCGTGATTTCCTGTCAGAGAGGCCACAGTTCGTAGTAATTGACGGAAAGTCGTCGAGCAAAACAAAAGTGATTTCTGCATTCCCCAATATGGTGTTACAAGTCCTTTCCTGTTGCATATCTATATAAACGATTTGGTAGACAATCTGAGCAGTGGTCTTAGATTGTTTGCAGATGACGCTGTCGTTTATCGACTAATAAAGTCATCAAAAGATCAAAACAAATTGCAAAAAGATTCAGAAAAGATATCTGATTGGTGCGAAAATTGGCAATTGACCTTAATAAAAAAAGTGTGAGGTCATCCACATGAGTGCTAAAAATAATTCGTTAAATATGGTTACACGTTAAATCAGTCAAATATAAAGGCCGTAAATTCAACGAAATACTTACGAATTGCAATTACGAACAACTTAAATTGGAAAGAACACACAGAAATTGTTGTGGGGAAGGCTGACCAAAGACTGCGTATTATTGGCAAGACACTTAGAAAATGTAACAGATCTACTAAAGAAACTGCCTACACTACGCTTGTCGGTCATCTTTTAGAATACTGCTGCACGGTATGGGATCCTTACCAGGTAGGATTGACGGATTACATACAAAAAGTTAAAAAAGGCCAGCGCGTTTTCTGTTATCGCGAAATAGGGGAGAGAGTTTCATTGTAATGATACAGAATTTGGGGTGGACATCATTACAAGAAAGGCGTTTTTCGTCGCGGCGGAATCTCCTCAGGAAAATCCAGTCACCAAGTTTCTCCTCCGAATGCGAAAATATTTTGTTGACACCGACCTACAAATGGTTCAAATGGCTCTGAGCACTATGCGACTTAACTTCTGAGGTCATCAGTCGCCTAGAACTTAGAACTAATTAAACCTAACTAACCTAAGGACATCACACACATCCATGCCCGAGGCAGGATTCGAACCTGCGACCGTAGCGGTCACGCGGTTCCAGACTGAAGCGCCTTTAACCGCATGGCCACACCGGCCGGCCCGACCTACAAAGGGAGAAACGATCACCACGATACAATAAGGGAAATCAGAGCTCGCACGGAAAGATATAGGTGTTCGTTTATTCCCCACGCTATACGAGAGTGGAATAAAAGAAGATTGTGTAGGTGGTTCGATGAACCCTCTGTCAGGCACTTAAATGTGATTTGCAGAGTATCCATTTAGATGTGGATGTAGACTGCACAACGGAAGACTCGAAGTATGAATGGTGCAAATTTGTGTTTAGCAATGAGACCAGATTTAGCCTTGGCATCAGCGATACTCGCTTATAATAGCAGTGTAAACGAGGAGACGCACAGGACAAATTCTATAAACGTAGTGTATTAGTTTAAAACACTGCGAAAACTGCAGATCACCTGCAGAAATTCTTCGAGTACATTTATTTCCATTCCTATAACGTCAGTGGCATGTCCGCTTTCAGGATGTCAGTGCCCACGTACTATCATGCTCAAAAGTAACGGAACGACCTGAATTGCGTTCCGCCTGATTTGAATGCAACCCACGTAACTAATTGCTTTGAAGGTCCTCTAATCACTTTTCAGTATAGTCGTTTGACTATTGAAAATGGGTACTATACGAGACTACTAGAGAACATTTTTCTGTATCACAATCAGTCCAGGCGATAATTAAAACCACGATAATGCAAATATCAGGAAAAGTATTATTGGAAGTGACACAGTCTTTAACGCTTCCAAACTCAAATTTATTACAATAAATAACATATCAAAAAGCAACTGTTAAGTAACCACGAAGGATCTTAAATATTCTTTCATTCACAAATGACGAAGTGTGCAAATTTCTTAAGTTTGAAACGACTTGTCGTAATGTTTTGTGTTAGATAGGGATTGGAAACCAGCACCTAATCAATTGTTAGCTAAGCACAATATATTGGATATAGAAATTTTTCACTAGATGCGAGATGTTTGAGACTGAAATGACGAGACGGAGAAGGTTACCCTTACCGATATTCGAACCCGGCATCTATCGCTGTTGTTTTCTAGCTACGAGTAGACATTAAATATCGGTATTTTAACAGAAGCGAGCTGTTCGTAAGTTTGAACTGGCAATAACAGGACGAAAAGTTGTGTGCTGACTGTGGGACGCAGCCTCACACATCATCGTTGCTGACTACACACGAAGAGACGTTAACTATCGAACTAGTAGCTAGGAGTGGCAGTTTGAGCCAGAAACGATATGAAAGTTTTATGTACGACTGGGAATCGAAAAGGGCGCCAATCTTTACTGTTAGCAATATGCGGAGACACGTTTGCCTTGTACTTGGTGTGAATGCTACAGCTGGAAGTGATATGACAAAGATTTTTGTGCCAGACTAAGATTTGAACCCAAACATGCGTCTTATGTGGAGACGTTGAGGAGGTTTGCATGTAGGGGAAACAGCTAAATGACGGAACTGTACGGTCCCGAAGGTGTTGAATCCCATGAAAAAGGAGATATGAGTTCGAATCACAGTCCAGTACCAATATTTTCAATCAAAAATAAGTGTCCTGTTATATTACATAAAGAATGGTTCATTAATGAAATAAAACTTCTGGTGTAAGAAAACATGCCGATGACAGAGATTCTGCTTACCGCGATGTCCGCCTCTGCCATGTCATTACCCAACTTGCTCCGACTTTCCTCCACTCGATAGCCGAAGAACATCCTCTTTAATGCAGACTTCGAACCATGATGCAACCCTGCTTTGTTCAACTAGCATTACCAGAGTTGAAGTGGGGCTGCTTGAGCCTGTTAGAAATGGTTGCCTGAGGTGTGGTCGAACGCAGACTTTAAACACATGGAGACAAAATCGTTGCCACAGACCACCGGACTACATTCATGGCTGTCTCATGATATTGTCGTAAGGAAGGGTACTCCATATTGGATGAGAATTCTGACTTCCTGAAGGTGATTACAGCCTGTTCAAAACATTAGTTTCGTTCTTCGTCTGTATCGCCATTCACTTGCTGCCTTGTCTACCGAAACGAAGTGAGTGGCGCAGTGATTAGCGCACCTGATTTAAGTTTGGGAAGACGATGACTCAAATCCGCATCCGACCATTCACATTTAGATTTTCTGTGATTTATCTAAATATCTCCACGCGAATGTCAGGATGGTTCCTTTGAAAGGGCACGGCCGAATTCCAGGTTCAACATTATCCTGCTAAATTCACTTGTTATTGCCAATAAATATTCTACATGATTCTCATTTGAGGTGTAATACTATGTCATCAAATTTATGATTTAGTTCCAGGAAGGTCTTTCCCCACAGAATCTACAAATAGAGTCATATTTTACTGGGAAGATGATCTGTGTTATCAATTACTATGGGATTGAGAGCATACGGCACGTAGTACTGGTTTGCTAGCTTAGTGGTAATACCTCCACTTTGTGGAGAGGAAAATGTGTTAGTTATCTTTGTAACCCAAATGGAGATATAGATTAATTGTTGGCTTCTGTCTCTCCTCTTACCGAATTACAAGCTTTCAGATCGAAAATAAGTAGGGAAATCTTAACTTCTTCATCTTAATTCTTCTCGCAACTTCGATTTACTACTCCATTGACAGAAAGCCGAAAAATTTAATAAATTCTGACATTGCACAGTTGCCAAAACTTACATTTTTCTGCTTGTACCGATATTATTTCTAGTTTCTTTTTGAATAAACAGTTTGATTGATTCCATGTGTGGCAGTGCATAATACATAATGTTAACTGCGTTGCCATTTGGGTCTACTATCACAGCCAGATTTACATATTTTAGTGGTGGTCCAGAAATCCTTCTTGGGTAGGTCACGTACTACACGTGGGCGAAGCCCATATGGATGGCAAAAGTGCCTAATATCTTACTAATGGGTGACGTTTTGGGAAGGCTCGTATTACACAAACAATTTGTTTTATTACATTAGACTTTCGTCGTGAGGTTATCGTGGTACGCTGTAATTCATTTTTATTGGAACAGCGTATATTTTGTATAGCGCTTTTCGTAGGTTTATTAAGTATAAAAGGAAAACGTAAAGAGAGAAATTAATGATCAACAACATATTCTCTCACATAAAAGTATGATGCTCGAACAGTTTTTGGATTCCACGCCTGTAGAAAACCCTTTGGTTCAGAGATAAAGATAACCTCAACAAAAAAAAGTGCGTTTTCGTCTGCAAAGATATTTTGTTGAGGTTGTTCGATAAGGAGCAAGAAAGGTAAACGTTTGATGGCACAAGATTAGAAGAATAAGTGTGACAGGAATAGGTTTCCAACCAACCTCCTGCATAGGTTGTTTTGTGAAGTCAGCGGAGTGCAGAACTTAATTCTCGTACAGTAGCAGCATTTGATTCAATTTCCTTGGTCGGTTTTCTTACATTGCGACCGAAAGGCGTCTCAGTTGTTGGCAACATATGCCAACCGCAGTGGACATACGCTTTGGATGCAGCCCATAAGACAAAGTACCTTTTCTTGCCACTAGATGAATAACATTACATTTTGTATAATTACACTTGCATCTGCTTCAGATATGTTTTGGTAGGTCCAACCATTACTTTCTTTTTATGAAGTTAACACAGGGTGGTTCAAATCACCGTCTGGCCTTTCTGATTTAAGATTCCAGTTATTTCTTCAGATCGAATCAGGCAAATGCTGGATTGTTTCCTTCGAAAGGACACAGCCGATTTCCTTCCCCGTTCTGCTGAATGCTAGCTTCTGCTTCATATATAATGAACTCATCGCCAATGGGATGTTTAACTCTAATCACCCTTCATTTTTTTTCTCACATATTGCCCACTGAATGCAAGCGTCTCTCGAAAGTTAAATGGTTGCAGTTCATCACATTTACCAATAATCGGGTCGACCATAGTGGTAAACCGTAAAACCGTCCTTCATCAAAGCCCATTAGCGTTCTTGAATTTTGTAAATTATCCACGTCAAGAAGATTCTATTTGAAGCTAGAAAAAAAAGTGAAATGATCGTGTGGCATTGATGGCCGGGAGGCCCCATCCGGGGAAGTTTGGCCGCCGAGTGCAAGTCTTATTCTAGGTGACGCCACATTGGACGATTTGCGCATCGGTGATAACAACACTCAGTCCACGAGCGGAGAAAATCTCCAGCCCGGCCGAGAGTCTAATCCGGGCCCGGTGCATGGTAGGCAAACACGTTATCACTCAGATAAGCAGGCGGACTGAAACGGGAAAATCATTTGGCCACAATCCTAGGACCTCAAATAAACAATGATTGATAAATATACTTACAGTAATCTGTGTGAAAACACGCCAAACAAAATCTCTGTGATCTTATGCAACAGTCTACTTCAGGAGAATGTTGCCTACTGTGGTAGATTACAACTGCAGTACCTATCACGAGATATGTGCAATGTTCAATTGTCACAACGTTTTTATATGGACGAAATGCAGCTTACAAAGTAAAGATTATTTCAGCTTTGCGTTTACACTGTGCCATATTTACCACAAGACCACTAAAACGTTCAGCACCACAGCAGCGGTAATGTAAAGCAACTCTTCCTGCAGAAATTCCCGCGTCCTAGCGTGCTGTCATTTCACTCAAACGTCCGTTATATGATTCTATTTCAGTGAGTACAAAATGAAGTCGAAAGTATGCATTGGATAACCAAGGCAGCTGGGAAATGGCGATGCGGACGAACAAGTAAAATAATGTTTTGAACACGTTGTAATCCAGAATTCTCATCCAGAGTGGAGCAACCTTCGTTACTAAAAAACTATCAGCCAGTTTGGTGGTCTGTTGGAATGTTTCTGCCGATGTATGATTGAGGTCTGGGTTCGATTCGTACTTCAGGCTACCATTGGACTTGCGCGAGCAAATTCTCGTCGCCTATGACAACCCCAATCGAACAATGTAGGGTTGCATAATGGTTCCAGATCCACATTAAACGTGATGCCCCTTCACTATCGACTGGAGGGGAGTCGGTGTAAGTTGGGCAATGACAGAGGCGGAAGTCGCGGCAAGTAGTAGCTTTGCCACCATTAAGGTTTCTTACACCAGACCATTTGTTAAAAAATGGTCATTGATGTAAGTGTAAGGATTAATACCTAAGAAGCTGAGATTATCTTTGCCTCGTCATCATATTTATCTATGTATTATCATCTTTGGGAATCAATAATGTAGTTGAAAATGGGCTTACAACCCGAAACCTAGGTTCTGCAATAACATTAATAATAAATTGTGAAACGAGCCTAAAAACAGTGTGTGTTTAGTTAATTTACAATGTTTCACCAAGACTCCGCAGTTGATTCAATTAAAACAAATCTAGAAACTTTAGTGGGTAGTCGTTTGGATCGGCTTAATAGGATTGTATCACCGACTGAAGTTTTACGTCGATCTCCTGGAATACCTGAACTCGTCAGACAACTCATGGTGCATTTCCGTACATTTTATTATGATCCTTTCGGTCGACGTGTTGCCTAGATCCAGTAAGGAAATAGTTCTGCGGTATTACATACTACACAGTAACATAGTTGTTGTACTACTTCTTTTTGTATGTTTTCATTGTCTGTTCCAGTTGTGCGCTTTCGGAAATGAGTATCTCGCACGGTGACGGGAGATGTCATTAGACCGGGCGAGTTTTGGAATCGTGGGTCCATACCAACTGCTGCCTGAGCCGCACTCTCCGAATTTGCGATAACGCAACATCTGTAGTGAACATCAGTGAAAAAAGCAGTCCCCATTAAGAAGATCGTCATTTACACTTATTTTCATTGCTCGTTTGACGACAACTCCAGCATTTGCCACCAGGCCCTTTCACTGGAATAAATTCATCAACTGATTGGAACACTCACTTCCGAATGGACGCGATTGGTTCACCTGATGTTCAGCCAACAGATCCTGAGTCAATAAGAGATTAATTTCTGCAGGATACCACTATTTTGCCTGAATGACGCGTAGGAAATTTGTCGAAAGTTTGCATCAAGACGATGATGATTTCGTCAGTGCAATTCACCGGAAACGCCTACATTCGCATACATTGTATCTCAAAGGTGATTTCAGTATTCCTTGCTCTTTCTACTAGAGCATTCTTGTTATTTCGGTTGTAACTTCCCAAGAACGGACAGTTACAATTCATCACTGCATCTCAGTTTCATTTAGTTTTCAATAAAACTGCAAAGAAAAGTACACTGATGTTAATGGAAACTGCAACACCAAGAACGCATGAAGCGACCGAAAGCAAAACTGGAGAATGAGTAGACCGGTTGAGATCTACCTAATACACATTTTTGCCGATTAAACTAGTCCCCAAGAATACACATTTGTATATTTCCAAATTAACAACTCCCAGGGATATACTTACCTTTTTGATAACGTCGTTTATTTCAGAAGTACAGGTACATGACGTCTTTTGATCTTTTGGTTTATTTACTGATACGTCACTACTGAATAACGAAAGAAATTTTATGTAATGTTTGATTGTTTTTTCACTTGTAGCTCCAAAAAAACATACGAATGACATACACCAATATTGGCTTATAATTACAAGATCGCTGACATCAGTGTTGTCATAAAATATTTTGAAACAAATTTATTTACCCAGCTCAACTGTCACATTTTTTCAACCTTCCCTTGATGCTGCCAACCACATACTGATTCCTTTCATCAAGGCAGCTTACTTTGAGATGCTGGTTTGTGGCTTCACCCAACCCATACGTCATAATTTCATATCTTTTAGTTGACTCGATATTTTACATAATTTTAAATTAAGCTGGAGATACAGCTTTCTGCATGATTCTCTGCATCATAATAGAAATGGAAATTGCTAGCAGAGTGCCCGTTCTGTATTCATGCAAATAACGTTCATAATACACTCTACGATAAAAAAAAGTGCACCACGGAGGAGTTATCCGAATGGGACGGAAATCGGTAGAGGTGACGGACAAATGATTAAAGTTTCAGAAAGACAGAAGATTTATTCAAGAGAAAGAGTTTCACAAACTGAGCAAGTCAATAACACGTTGGTCCACCTCTAGTCCCTATGAAAGCAGTTATTCAGTTTGGCATTGATTTGCAGCTTTGTTGGATGTCTTCCTGAGGGATTTCGTGCCAATTTCGCGGCCAACTGGCGCGTTAGATCGCCAAAATCCCAAGCTCGTTGGAGGACCATGACCATAATGCTCCAAACGTTCTGAATTGGGGAGAGATCTGGCGAGCTTGCTGTCCAAGGTAGAGTTTGGGAAACACAAAGACAAGCAGTATAAATTCTCATCGTGAGCTGTAGGGGTACCGCGGATGACAACCAAAGAGGTCTTGCTATGAAATGAAGTGGTACCCCAGACCATGACTTCCAGTTGTCAGGCGGTATGGCGGATGACAGTCAGGGTTGAATCCCACCCCTGTCTGGGACGTCTCTAAAGATGCCCCGCTGCTCATGGGGGCTTGGAATCTCATTGACTGGAGTGGAATTGTCTTCAGTGATAAGTCCTGATTCGAACTGAGCCCGATGGTCAAGAAAGACTTGTCTGGAGACGCCCCGGACAATAGTGGGATACATACGTGACTGCCACCCGCCATTTGCCCCGAAAAACCTGGAGCGATGCTCTGGGCTGCCATTTCATTTCACAGCAGGACCCCTTTGGCTGTCATCCGTGCCACCCTTACAGCACAGCGGTATGTCGACGTTATTCTACGCCCCGTTTTGTTGCCTGTCACGGTAAGCCAACCTGGGCTTACATTTCAACCAGATAATGGCCTCCTGAACACAGAAGGAGTTTGTGCTGTTTGTCTTCGTGCCTGCCAAACCCTGCCTTGGTCAGAAAAGTCGCCGAGTCGCTCCACAATTTGTATGTTGGGAGCATTATGTGGAGGGCCCTCCAAGCATCTCGGGATTTTGACTATCTAACACGTCAGTTGGATAGAATTTACCACGATATCCCTCAGGACGTCCAACAACTCTGTCAATCAGTGCCAAGCCGAATAATGCTTGCATAAGGGCCAGAGGGGCCAACACGTTATTGAATTGCTCAATTTAAGAAGCTCTTTCTCTTGAATAAATTATCCAATTTTTATTAAATTGTAATCATTTGATGTCTGTACATATACGTCACCTCCACGATTTCGGTCCCTTTCGGATGATTTCTTCTTGACGGGTCGTTCCTTTTTGTCTTAGAGTTGCCATTCATTGCACCCAGTTCACGTGAAGACAAATTGGCTAGAAACATACGAATCTAGAGTCTGATTTTGGTAAGATAATGTTTAATGAAAGTCATCTGTGTACTATTTTTTATGTGTCAATTAATTAATATTAATAAAATATATTCTTCATTTGAAACTAGTTGTTTGAATCTAGGCATTCCGACCTACTGCGATTGCTCAGTTGTTTCACAAGGCTGTTTTCAGAAATAGTAAAAAATAACTGGACCATTTCTCTTACAACGAGCTTACAAGGGAACCTCCTCATCGCACCCCCCTCAGATTTAGTTGTAAGTTGGCACAGTGGATACGCCTTGATAAACTGAACACAGATCAATTGAGAAAACAGGAAGAAGTTGTGTGGAACTGTGAAAAAATAAGAAAATATACAAACTGAGTGGTCCACGGGTCGCATAGGCAACATCATGGACAAAATGAGCTCAGGAGCGTCGTGGTCCCGTGGTAGCGTGAGCAGCTGCTGAGCGAGTGGTCCTTGGTTCAAGTCTTCCCTCGAGTGAAAATTTTATTTTCTTTATTTTTGCATAGTTATTATCTGTCCGTTCGTTCATTGACGTCTTTGTTCACTGTAATAAGTTTAGTGTCTGTGTTTTGCGACCGCATCGCAAAACCGTGCGATTAGTAGACGAAAGGACGTGCCTCTCCAATGGGAACCGAAAACATTTGATCGCAAGGTCATACGTCAACAGATTCCTCCACAGGAAAACACATCTGATATATTCTATACGACACTGGTGACGGCATGTGCGTCACATGACAGGGATATGTTGTCGACCCACCTAACTTGTACATTTGGCGAATGGGTAAAAAGATTCTTCTACCTTGCCCGATTTAGGTTTTCTTATAGATGTGATAATCACTCCCAAAAAAGTGATGAAAACATAAGAGTTTGTCACATAAACTGAAAATAAAAAATTCACTCGATGGAAGATTTGAACCAAGGACCTTTCGTTCCGCAGCTGCTCACGTTACCACGAGACCACTCTCCTTGATGTTGCCTATCTTCCCATGAACTACTCAGTTTGTATATTTTGCTTATTTTTCACAGTTCCATACAACTTCTTCCTGTTTTCTCAATTGATCTGTGTTCAGTTTTTCGAGGCCTATCCACTGTGCCAACTTATAACTAAATCTGAGGGGGGTGCGATGGGGAGGTTCCCTTGTTAGTAGGATTATCTACTGGAAGCTATCCACTACAAAACACACTCACTCTTGCGCGTAAGATGTGGTTCTCAGTTTCTATAAATGTTAACTAAAGTAGGCATACTTCTAAGAAGGAAGCCGAAAGCGAAATCTTGAACTTCACCTAGACAACCGATAGAACAAATTTTAGTAAATTGATTTATATGAAGAGAGATGGATAATTTCAAGAAATTGTATGTTGTAGCCGAGAGTGTCAGTTACGCCACACCAGAACCACCTTTTACAATGTGAAAATTGAGGTTATATGGAACAAAGAGCTTTAGTCGGAAGCAATCGATCTGAATTCAAACGACTGCTTGAAGTCAATGTTTCACTATTAAAGAAAGGTGTATTCAACCAAATTATATCACAAAATGTACCGACAACAAGTAATTAAGGTTACAGAGAGTTATTGTGGACGTAGGCTCAGTGTTAGTCCATTCTTAGTTAGTTAAGGGCTGTGAAACGAAGTGGAAATGTCAAAAACAGCTGTTTTACAACATCAAAAGGTGCAAATGCATGCGGGTTAGAAGAGTGATGTGATGTGTGTATAACCTGTGGGTAGAAGAGTAGAATAGGCATCGACGAGCATACTATGTGATGCAATTAGATTACGCTATTGAGATTACAGCCATCTTGTCGACATGGTCGTAACAGGGTATAAAACTTTGTCCATAGATTTGGTTTGACGCTGGAGCACTGCAATGCCTCTCTGCGTCGACGGGTCGATGATGTCTGCGGCGGACTGCGTGCCTTTGTGTCGACCCTCGTTCTCCAGGAATCAGAAATGTCTTACTCGGCAAGGGGCACGTGAACACCATCGTTGTTGGGATGAATGACAGTAGGTAGTGTTTTCAGACTAATCCCCATGCAAGAGGAGAATAGTAGATTTTGAAATTTTTTGCTGCAGGAGAATACTAAAGATTCGATAAGTAGATCGGATAATTAATGAAGAGGTACTGATTCAAACTGAGAAGAAAAGAAATTAGTGGCATAACTTGACTAAAACAAGGCATCGGTTAACAGAACACATCCTGAGCCATCAAGGGATCGTCAGTTTGATAATGGAGTGAAGCTGAGGGGGTAAAAATTATAGAGGGAGAGGCAGACCTTGCTACAGTAAGCAAGTTCAAATGGATTTAGGTTGCAGCAGTTATTCAGAGGCCGGCCGTTGTGGCCGAGCGGTTCTAGGTGCTTCAGTCTGGAACAGGGCGACCGCTACGGTCGCAGGTTCGAATCCTGCCTCTGGCATGGATGTGTGTGATGTCGATAGGTTAGTTAGGTTTAAGTAGTTCTAAGTTCTAGGGGACTGATGACCTCAGAAGTTAAGTCCCATAGTGCTCAGAGCCATTTGAACGAGTTATTCAGAAATGAAGGTGCTTGCACAGGATATATGAGTGTGGAGAGCTGAATAAGGACCAGTAATAGGCTCGGAGGAAGTTAAAGACAATGACTATTGATGCTGCATACGCCTGTAGCAAGCCAGAACGGCTGGTTGTGCTGGTGGAGACACAGATGCATGACTCCGCTGCATCCTTGTTACGACGTCAAGTAGTGTTGAAGAGGTCAGCGGTAACACATATACACTCCTGGAAATGGAAAAAAGAACACATTGACACCGGTGTGTCAGACCCACCATACTTGCTCCGGACACTGCGAGAGGGCTGTACAAGCAATGATCACACGCACGGCACAGCGGACACACCAGGAACCGCGGTGTTGGCCGTCGAATGGCGCTAGTCAGTGTCAGCCAGTTTGCCGTGGCATACGGAGCTCCATCGCAGTCTTTAACACTGGTAGCAAGCCGCGACAGCGTGGACGTGAACCGTATGTGCAGTTGACGGACTTTGAGCGAGGGCATATAGTGGGCATGCGGGAGGCCGGGTGGACGTACCGCCGAATTGCTCAACACGTGGGGCGTGAGGTCTCCACAGTACATCGATGTTGTCGCCAGTGGTCGGCGGAAGGTGCACGTGCCCGTCGACCTGGGACCGGACCGCAGCGACGCACGGATGCACGCCAAGACCGTAGGACCCTACGCAGTGCCGTAGGGGACCGCACCGCCACTTCCCAGCAAATTAGGGACACTGTTGCTCCTGGGGTATCGGCGAGGACCATTCGCAACCGTCTCCATGAAGCTGGACTACGGTCCCGCACACCGTTAGGCCGTCTTCCGCTCACGCCCCAACATCGTGCAGCCCGCCTCCAGTGGTGTCGCGACAGGCGTGAATGGAGGGACGAATGGAGACGTGTCGTCTTCAGCGATGAGAGTCGCTTCTGCCTTGGTGCCAATGATGGTCGTATGCGTGTTTGGCGCCGTGCAGGTGAGCGCCACAATCAGGACTGCATACGACCGAGGCACACAGGGCCAACACCCGGCATCATGGTGTGGGGAGCGATCTCCTACACTGGCCGTACACCACTGGTGATCGTCGAGGGGACACTGAATAGTGCACGGTACATCCAAACCGTCATCGAACCCATCGTTCTACCATTCCTAGACCGGCAAGGGAACTTGCTGTTCCAACAGGACAATGCACGTCCACATGTATCCCGTGCCACCCAACGTGCTCTAGAAGGTGTAAGTCAACTACCCTGGCCAGCAAGATCTCCGGATCTGTCCCCCATTGAGCATGTTTGGGACTGGATGAAGCGTCGTCTCACGCGGTCTGCACGTCCAGCACGAACGCTGGTCCAACTGAGGCGCCAGGTGGAAATGGCATGGCAAGCCGTTCCACAGGACTACATCCAGCATCTCTACGATCGTCTCCATGGGAGAATAGCAGCCTGCATTGCTGCGAAAGGTGGATATACACTGTACTAGTGCCGACATTGCGCATGCTCTGTTGCCTGTGTCTGTGTGCCTGTGGTTCTGTCAGTGTGATCATGTGATGTATCTGACCCCAGGAATGTGTCAATAAAGTTTCCCCTTCCTGGGACAATGAATTCACGGTGTTCTTATTTCAATTTCCTGGAGTGTATATTATCCGATCAAAAGCATCCGGACACCTGTTAGTGGATATTAATATGGGATGTGTCCAACCATCGCCTTTATGGCGGCTTGAACTTTGCTAGATACACTTTTAATGACGCATCTGAATGTCTGTGGAGGAGAATCAGCCCATTCGTCCTGAAGAGTCGAAACGAGACAGAGTAGCGATATTCGGTAGCTAGGGTCTGGAGCGAAGCTGATGCTCTATCTCGTCCCAAAGGCATTCAGTTGGATTCAGCCGAGTCCATTGCAGACCATTATTAAAAAAGAAAGTTTCAAATGGCTCTAAGTACTATGGGACTTAACATATGAGATCATCAGTCCCCTAGACCTGGAACTACTTAAACCTAACTAACCTAAGGACGTCACACACATCCATGTCCGAGGCAGGATTCGAACCTGCGACCGTAGCAGCAGCGCGGTTCCAGACTGAAGCGCCTAGAACCGCTCGGCCACAGCGGCCGGCACATTATTTTCCACAGATTATTGCCTCACGAGAGAATGCATTGTAATGCTGATACAATCATCGTCTCTGAATGGTTCGACTAATGTACACAGGACAAAATGCTATAAAATGTGTTCATATCCGACCACATTTAGTGTTTTCTTAAGCAAAATGAGACCACACCCTAAACACGAAAAAATCCCTATATTAGAACACCTCCATCTCTGTACTTTACTGTTTGTACTACACAGAATGGCAGGTAACGTTCTCCAGGCATTCGCTAAACTCAAACCCTTCCATCTGATTGGTACGGGGTTTAGCGACATTCATCACTCCAAATCACTCTTTTCCAGTAATACACTGCCCAGTGGCGTTGCTCTTTACATCGCCTCAAGCGTTCCTTAGCACTGACTACCGAAATGTGCTGCTTATAAGGAGCTATTCGAACACAGTACCCTATTCTTTTTTACTTCCTACACACAGTGAGTGTGCTAGCCGGCCTGCTGGTAGTTCCACAATGTTCGATAGTCCCTTTCCGTCAGTATATGAGGTCTATCTGGTCTTGGTTTCACTGTGGTCGTTCCTTCGCGTTCTCACTTCACGGGCACATCATCGACAGTCGACTTGTGCAGCTGTAGAAGGGTTGAAATGTCTCTGATGGATTTGTTTCTCGGCTGATATTCAACTACCAGTCCACGTTCGAAATCACTCAGCTCTACTGAGCTCTGCTGTTACTGCTTCTCTACCGACAACGCAATACTTCCCGCCTCCCTTTATACTGGCGGATCCGCCTCTCGTGACATCTAGTGATCAATTCCACTTTCCGGATATTTTTGATCAGATAGTGTTCGTAGTGAGGTGCCAGAAAAGTGGCGTAGCCTACTTCCTAGCCATGCCACGTCTAGTAGTCCACCGAGGGCATGAATCCTAGAATTATCATTGTGAATCAGGATTTCACGCAGATATTTAAATTTTTCAGTCTTCCAAACACAGTTCTCCCGTTCTCAGTCTTTGTGATAGAGGTATTCTTTGCTGAACCCACGTACTTGGTCCTTCCAGAGGAGTTTTTTGTTCCGTATATTCATTAGCCTGTCTGCGAAAAACACGATGTCAGTTGGTAAAAGACAGATAAACAAATGTGATGACTGATGTTTTGTGTCAAACTCCTTGTTTAGGCTGTTTCTGTCAAGGTGCTTCCTGTAGCCTCTGAAAGGCTGTAAACAGCCTCTTATGAGTAATGATGATAGGCAGCACAGTGGAAGTATTTTCATGCTTTGCCGTTCACGAAGCGTGTATGATTCTCCCTGATGTCACCCCACAGAAAGCTACGGGCGTGGCACATGTAAGCGGCACGCGTCGTTGATAACAATGTCTATGGTTCCGGCTCACACGAATCATTCTTTTATTTCCGGTGGCTGGTCGAGGAGCAGAAAACTATTGGTCGTCACTTAATGTAATTGTTCACTCACATGATGACAGCAGTTATTCCTGTCTTCTGGACCGTGGCTAAATCGATATTCTTAATTAATGAAGTCCACGATTCCTTGTAAATACAAGTTCTAAAAATCATGTTCGACACAAGAAAATGAAAGTCTCAATACAAAATGAAACCTGTGTCTCGAAATACCATACCTTTCACGCCCATTACACGAAAAGTGAAAATGGAAGATTCTAATTAAGGAATTTAGCTTTCTAGGTTTCGTAGCTGGCCATGAGCATCAGGGGAAATAATAATACCATAGTCTTATAAGAGTCACCTTTTAGGAAAACAAATTAATCTAATTGTAACATAAATGGAAATTCCCATAAAAAGTGGTTCAAATGGGTCTGAGCACTAGGGGATTTAACTTCTGAGGTCATCAGCCCCCTAGAACTTAGAACTACTTAAACCTAATTAAGCTAAGGACATCACACCCATCCATGCCCGAGGCAGGAATCGAACTTGTGACCGTAGCGGTCGCTCGGTTCCAGACTTTAGCGCCTAGAACCGCTCGGTCACTCCGGCCGGCGGAAATTCCCACACTTAAATGTCATAAGAAGGATGCAAAATTGGAGTTTAACATCCCGTCCATGATGACGTCATTTTAGATGGAACAGGGGCTCGGATAGAGTAAGGATGGGGAGAAAAAGCGTTCGTGTCATTTTTGAGTTAACCATTCCAGTACATTCCTTGATCGATTTACGAAAATCATGGAAAATCTTAATCATGATGATCGGACGAGAGTTTGAACCCACTTCTCGAAAATGTGTGTCGGAAGCCTTACCTCCACACTAACCCCTCAGTTTATTAGCCTGCGTGCTTACAGGCTTCTTGAATTGCTGGCTGTATACTTTGATGTGTAACAGAGTATTTGTTAAAAGTCAGGAACACATTATAAATTTTTGACAACTACCATTTCCGGTTTTTTGCGATCTTCTTCACATCTTACAATATAACTCCTAGTATGCTGTATAAAACAATCATTGGATAGACGTATTATTGCCGCAGTGGAATATATGAACATGGTTGCCTAAAAAAACGAATTCGGTGATTAACGAAAGTTGGTATTGTAATCCTGGCTATTAATAAATATTCTGTTAACATAAGATTCATCACTGTGGTCTACTACAATCAATGTCTTTTCTGTAAAATTTTTATTTTCATTGGTTATCAGAATCCGCTCCTTCAGTTGGTTCTATCATTAATTTCCAGACGCTAACATTTAGTGATTTTGCAAGCGGCGTTCAATAAGTAATGCAACTTATTTTTTCGTCCAATTTCGGTTTAAAAAAGAGCGGAATTTGTTCTGGGCTATATTACCGCGTCTGCCCCTATAGTTTCATTAAGCTCCACTAGTTGGCGGCTCTGTGCGTCTGTAACGCAGTTGAGTTCCAAACGGAGATCTGTTATTGAGTTTCTTTTGGCGGAAAACAAGAGCGGTGCAGATAAACATAGACGATTGCAGAATGTCTAATGACTTAATAGTGAACAAAAGTACGGCGAGTCGTTGGGCGAGGCGACTTTTATCATTGCAGCAAGGTCGCGCAAAACTGTCCGATCTCTCGCGTGCCGGACAGCCGCATACAGATGTGACTTCTGCAACGTTGGAACGTGCGGACACTATCATTCGAGGTTATAGACGGATCTCAGTCAAACACCTCACTGCCCGACTGGACGTCTGTTGGCAGCTCTGACAACCTCATCCACCAGTTGTGCCCAATGGGTTCGTCACCGCCAAACAGAAGATCATAAAGAACAACGAAGGATCATCTGTCCGTAATTTCTTTTGCTTTAAAAGGCTGATTGTGACAGTTTTTGTCGGACATCGTCACAGGGAATGAAACATGGTTCATCACTTCGAATAGGAAACAAAACGGCAGTCTATGGAGTGGTGCCACATCACCTCTCCTCCGATGAACAAGTTCAAAGTCGCACCATTATTTGATGTCCTCCCTCATGATGCAACGATCAACTCTGAAGTGTATTGCGCTATGCTCAGGAAATTGAAAAAAGAATTACGCGTGTTCGTCGCCACAAAAATGCAAACGAACTTCTCCTTCTCCATGACAACCCAATCCTCACGGAAGTCTGTGCACCCGAGAGGAGCTCACAAAACTTATTTGGATTGATCTTCCTCATCCACCCTGCAACCCGAATCTCGCACCTTTCGACTTCCGTCTGTTGGCCCAATGGAGGATGCATTGCGCGGGAAGCAGTACGTGAATGATGTGGAGGTTATTGATGCAGCAAGACGTTGGCTCTGACGTCAACCAGTAGAATGTACGTTGCAGGCACAAGGTTCTCCCAGTAAGGAGGGGTAAGGCCGTAGCATTGAACGGAAATTATGTTGAAAAATAGGGTTTTGTAGCCAAAGAGAGAGGAGTAATATGGTGTATCGGAATCCTGAATGAAACCAACCTGATTTCAGAAAAAAAGTGTTGCGTCACTTATTGAACGCCACTCGTAGCTATCATCATTCTAGGGACTATCCTTGCAAAGTAGTTACTCCTCCACTTCTGCAAAAATTCTGTGGGGTAGTTTATATCTAGGAGTACTTTGTTCTTTACAGGGTCTGTCATTGCTTGTCACTGGTGGAAATGACACATTCCAACTATGTAGTACTATATCATCCTTTACTGGGATGGAAAAGTGTTTTTGAAACGATGCTTCCTGCTCACAATGAGGACTGGCAGATTTGGAAATCTCTGAACAGGCTGAGATCGGCCCTAATCAAAAGTTAATCTTGCAAAGTGGAGCTACATTGAAGAAAGCAACATTCATTGTAATTGTGGAGAAGGCCACACTCAACACGTGCTACAGTTTTACCTATGTCAAGCTGAGTTTATAGAAAATGTATACAAAATGTATGTTTCTGATACGAGGATAGCAAAAAAAAGTGCCGAATGTGGTCGGATGCTTATTAACTGGTACGTGAGACTGAAGGATGAAAGTAACTTTTGCGTGATACATCGCTGCCAAGGTTCGCGGAACTTGGACCATACGTAGAAAGAACTGATACAGTATAGCACAAAAGGTATATTAAAGAAATACGCAATGATACGAATAGAAAAGACACTTTCTTCAGAGACAATAACTACACGAAACTCACCGTGATTTATGAAGGTCCCCTGGGCAGTCCTAAAAGCCGCACATAGTTCTTAATAGAGTATATTATCACAACGGACGGTATTGCATGCTCTGCAACGTGCTCCCGGGCTGGCCACAAGGTGGGAAAAGATTTCGTGTTGTAGGGCGTTCAGTTCCTACACCAGCGCGGTTGACAACTGTTGGGTGGCCGTTAGTGCATGTGGACGTGCTGCAATACGGCCCCCAGTGCATTCTAGACGTGCTCGACGGAAGTGAAGTGTTGGAATGGGCTGACCAGTCCATTCGCCGAACATCATCTGGTTCCAAAAGCCTTTTCACCTCTGTTGTTCGACGAGGACATGCATTGTCATCCATAAACATGAAGTCAGAGCCGAATGCACCCCTGAAAAGACGAACGTGGGGAAGGAGTACAGTGTCACAATTACATTGACCGGTGAGTCTACATTGTTCAAAGTTTTGGAGGTCAGTACGTCCTTGCAACGTTATGCCTTCCCACGCCATAACATCTGTACTACCAAAACTACCATGTTCGGCAATGTTCGTCCGTGCATTACGTGTTTCCACCTCTCGACTTGTGAGGGTACGTCCAGTATTGTCTGTGTTACACACATTTTTAGGTTTAATAGTATGCAAACTATAAAAAAAAGAAGCATGAATGTAAAACCACCCGGTCATTTTCCAAAACAGGCGCTGAAAATCGAAGAAAAGCAACTGTGATTTGCGGGTTGCTGTAGATTGGGTGGAAGTTTATATTTGCTTGGTCCACTTCTCTGTCTTAGAATCATGCCGTTAGAATAAAAAGGTGTTTGGAGATCCTGATAAATATAAAAAAAATCTAGTAAACTACGGTCGATCACATCAGCAGGTATACGCGTCGAAAATGAAGTCTCCCGCCTCGCCGATCTGACCGTCACACAGTAGATACACGGATATTAGGACTTACGAAGGTCAGGGGTGGCGAAAAGATGTAATGCAACCCATTAAGTCGAGAGTCTGTAAAGGCGGCAACAATCACTGTCGAGGTCCAGGTCCGTGACGATAACATCTACCCTTCCGATGAAATGTAACTCCTTAACTGCGGCGGAGTGTATAAACCAAGCGAGGGAATACATCTGATGAAAAGTGCAAAAGAAGAGTGGCAGATGGCCCAAACTTGCATAGAAAGTCACCGGCCTCTTTGTAATACAACTCTGTCGATGATCAAGGATTTGTCGCCGGAAAATACTACTTTTCTTCCAGACTATACCGGACCAGACGGCGTAGTGATTAAGGTTAGTTAATTCTTATCCTGAAGGAACAGGGTTCAAATTTTCTTCCCCAGATTTAGGTTTTCTGTGGTTTCCTAAACCTCTTAAGGCGAATTTCGGTATAAAGCCTTCCCTATTCCTATGTAATTCTAGCTTGAACTCAGTCTCGAACGACCTTGTCGTGAAAGGGTCGTTAGTTCCTAATCATCTTTCCTATTGAAGATTATCACGGAAGATGGTCTTCATTGGCCTCATTACCATTAACATCATCATCATTACTTATACACAGTGCTCATAAACAGTTTGAAAATCTCGTAAGAGTGTTGCACGGTAGGTTGTGCTGAAAAATAATTGTTAAGAAAAAAATTCGATACGTTACGCCGCTCCCGAGTTAAAACAAAAGTTACCCAATCAGGCGGCCCGCCAAATACCATCGGTGTCAGTTGCTCCCATAGCAAAGATGATAGCGCACGAGACTGCTCACCCTTTGGCTCGGATTCGATCCTTACTAACGCGCCATGTCCAATTTTTCTATCGCTCGTTTGTTCGGTTTTAGGAAACCAAACGAAGTACACGATTGGCGACTCCGTCTCTGGTGGTCACTTGAAATTGCGCGCACAACGTCCTGATTGGCTAACTTCTATGCTAATTATCTCGGAAGCGGTATCGGCTTTTCTTCTTAACAATTATTTGTCAACACAGCCGACCCTGAAACACCCTTACAAGGTTTTCAAACTATTTCTGACCATCTTGTACATACCAGTAAATGAGACCTTACATTTCGATTGTGATGAGATGACATGTACCTAACCTCTGGTGCGAGACATTGGGCTACATCTTAACCACTTAAACAAGAGAATCGTAACAGGGAACAGTTTGCATGGGATTCCGTTCCAGTTCTACCGTCTCTAGGTTCTGACTGGTTTCCTCAACTTTCTTTAGAAGCATGTTGAGAGAATTAGTTTAACAACCCACACTTAGTTGCCACAATTTTAAAACTCAACTAATTGTTCACCTATGGTTTTCTTGCTGTCAGTAGGCCACTGCATGGCAAGATAAAAGATAAAGTGAGATCCTAAATTTGAAGACGTAGGCCTACGACGGGCCGGCCTTTGTCAAAAAGCACGCCGAGGATAAGAGATGCCTACATCTAGGATTCGTTCACCCATCGTTATCCAGATCATGATTATCATCTGCTGCTCTGGTAAAAAAACCTGTGCCGATGGGAAAATGTCTTAAACAAGCTACGTACCAGAGCCATTAATGAAGTAGTTGTGACAATGCTTTAGCATTTTATTTGTTAGTTTGCTGAACCTTACAGACCTGTCTCCCTCTCAGAGCTATTGAACAGTTATGTCGCAGCGAAAGTGCTCAGAGTGGCTATTAGACAATGACCGTTCGATGAATTCTGTGACGTTCCATAGCTATATCAGGATCATACGAAAGAGAGCTCGACGGTTCAGCATGACTCAGTATTTACCCTTGAGTGAACTGCAGGCTGTGGACTAAGTTGCATTTAATGCAAAATACGTCACGTGTTTCAAGTGAAGACTGACTGAACGTATGAAATTGTCCACCGACTATCAATAAAGACTTGCGAGAAACATTACAAGAAACGTGCAGGATCATTTAAGAGAAATTATTCAGAAGTATACCAAAGAATGTATGATAAACAAATCCGTTAGCATAAGCTTTCCTCGTTGAACATTCAGAACTAGGAGGCAAATATTAAAACAGAGCGCAATGATGCAGTGATTTAGATACTTGAGACGCGTTTCGGAAGAGCATGACTCAAATCCCCGTCCGGCTATTCAGATTTGTAATTTCGTAACTGAATTAAGGTGAATTCCTGTTTTGTTTCTTTGTAAAGCGCACGATTGATTTCCTCCTCCATCCTTCCCTATCCCAACTGTGCTGTTTCTTTAAACAACTCGTCGTTGACGGGACGTTAACCCCTAATCTTCCGTCCTTTACCAGTTGTTGAATATTGAAGTAAGACACTGCTTAGTCAATGTTTCGATCTCGAACTTTGTGACCCTTTTTAATGGGTTTTCGTGTTATACACTGGTGAAAAATCCTCTATTTTATTCAGAGTAATATTCCAAATGTGTATCTGTGTCGTGTAAATGACTATGAAGAATGTTTATGCAATTTAGTATTGTGTTGTGTTTATACTGTCATGGATACTTATGGGAATGAAGCCTGGTCTTCTCTAAGCACACCTGCTTAATACCCCTTCTGGCGGACTGATTATTATCAAAATGGGCCATTTGCTGTTGTTCTTTCTCGATAAAACACTGGGGAGATGTTTAAGATTTAACGCACGATAGTGATGCACCGCTTGAAAATCTTTACCAATCGTATATTGATAGTGAAAATATTAATAACCTGGCAAATGAATGCGGCCCATTATCCATAGTGCATTATCTCAAAATCTAGAATTTCATGCGCAACGAACCATTAGTATATACATGAAACAATACATCAGTTTCGATAGTGAAGAGAAGAAAACAGAACACTAGCACGGTATTCACAGAATATATACAAGAGAACTGTATCATGAACGGTTTACGTGACTGTGGCTATACCCGAGAGCATTCATAGAAATAAGCGGGCGTGCCGCGTGTTCAAAGTCGATACGCAGTGGGTCGAATTAAACTGGGTAACCTCCAGGCACGTTCCAAGCTCTTTACTGTGCATTATTTATGACGTAATCTCCTTGCCAGGACGCGGTGAAAATCAATGGCGTTTCACTTTCAAAAGGGGAGAGTGGCTTGGGTTGAATAATTGTTGTTGCTTTGCTGCAGAGCAATTTAATATAAGTGTTCACTAAGATCGATACGCGATCTCATTAGACGATTATCTTACGGGAAAAAATTACCAATTTCTGTAATGGTGATGTCTAGTTTCTCCGTACAGAACCGGATCCAGGTCTCATTTATTATGAACACGACAATGTTTCGCACTTCGAAAAGTTCCTTTGCATTGTGGATATAGCGCATATTATCTGCTGTGCAGCTCGAACTTCAATTGAAAAGACGTATTAAATAAGACCTATTTATCCTTTGGAATGAACTAAGTTACGTTCGGCCATGTTATTACGAGACAGTAGTGACCAAGCTGTTGTTAGCTTACAAATACACCGATGATGGACTATACTAGAGTATTGATTGGTTATAAAGAAATTTCAACAAGTCAGGATGCATAGTAAGAAAGTCTTACAAAAAAAAAAAAATGGCTCTGAGCACTATGGGACTCAACTGCTGAGGTCATTAGTCCCCTAGAACTTAGAACTAGTTAAACCTAACCAACCTAAGGACATCACAAACATCCATGCCCGAGGCAGGATTCGAACCTGCGACCGTAGCGGTCTTGCGGTTCCAGACTGCAGCGCCTTTAACCGCACGGCCACTTCGGCCGGCGAAAGTCTTACAATTAATGCGTTTAAGATACCTTGCGACCAATAGGTGGCATGCGAGGCGTGTGCAGGCTGTCCATAAAAATGAATTTCTTTTCCTCTACGTAACATGTTCATCGTAGATCAGCACCTGTGCACAGACCTGTGGTGCGGATGCTAGAATTTAAGAACAAATCGTAATGACGGGTTTCACTTCGTTGTAAACGGAAACGTGTTTCCAGTAGAGAGCTTATTTAGTAAGAGATGCTCGAAACACCCTCTGTGGTGCGACCATTGCTGCGAATATTGTCCTGGTTAAGGCAAACATTTCGAGGAATCGCTCTTGAAAATCTGGACTACATCGTAAGATACATGAATATTATGATATATGGGGTGTTACTTATTAACGTTTCAATACTCATAGTGACGTAGATGATTCTGAGACAAGTAATTTAATATAAGGAGACGCATGGGGCCGCAAATGTCGGGAAATACGCCAAAAGTGGATGACAAATGTTGAACATATGACGCCGCATCCAAAATGCAGACGGTATTTTCGAGCGCGTTCGTGAAAGGATGGTTGAGTGATACAATATTTGCATTCACGGTAACGGTAAAAATTTCAGACACCTTTTGTAAATATTATTTGTTTTAAAGGTAGAAATTTACAAACATTATTGACCTCGCTGTAACCAAGAAAAGCTGTTGGTATTCTGTGTTTCTCTGTTCGTATTCTGTGTTTCTTTCCTTTTCTCCCTTCTTTTTTGTTTAGAGATATTATGTTGTATGGAGGTGGTATTCATTTATTTGTGATGCAATACGGTAGGTTATTGTTGTTCTGTATATTTCAATAAACCAGCGGATAATATGAGACTGGTAAATGCAGTAATAAATTAATATCTCAATGTAAACAGCTAATTGTCTCACTCAATGAAAAAAATACTGCCTGTTATAGACGCATCACTCGAACGCTGATCCCCACGCAGTAAGGTCGCGCGCGTAGGTGAGGAGCCACACCGACGTGAATACTTGACTTTGGTTGGGATGTTCAGATGCGACAGACCGATAGGCTCAACCATTGTATGTTCGGTGAGGTACGTCATCTGATGACGTTACATATTCAGCACTTGTCGTCTACTTCTCCGGTTGCGTTTCATTGGCAGGACACTTAGAAGATGCAACAAGTCCACTAGAGAGACAGCTTACACTACACTCGTTCGTCCTCTGTTAGAATATTGCTGCGCGGTGTGGGATCCTTACCAGGTGGGATGGACGGAGGACATCGAAAGGGTGCAAAAAAGGGCAGCTCGTTTTGTATTATCACGTAATAGGGGAGAGAGTGTGGCAGATATGATACGCGAGTTGGGATGGAAGTCCTTAAAACAAAGACGTTTTTCGTCGCGGCGAGATCTACAGAGTATTTACGAAATTTCAGTCACCAACTTTCTCTTCCGAATGCGAAAATATTTTGTTGAGCGCAACCTACATAGGTAGGAATGATCATCAAAATAAAATAAGAGAAATCAGAGCTCGAACAGAAAGGTTTATGTGTACGTTTTTCCCGCTCGCTGTTCGGGAGTGGAATGGTAGAGAGATAGTATGATTGTGGTTCGATGAACCCTCTGCCAAGCACTTAAATGTGAATTGCAGAGTAATCATGTAGATGTATTTCCCAAAATTTACGACCCCAAGTGTCTTCAATCAAATTACTTGTTTCAACTTCATCTACGTCGCTGCTTCGGAGGTTCTTAAACGCTAATAAGAATCACCCTGTATAGAGTTGGCAGACTAAACGACGTCGGTTATTTTTGCCATAGTAATACTTTACTCGTGATTCTTTTCCCTTTGGTATTCAGTCCGAGGACTGGTCTGATAGTGCTCTGCATGCTAATCTATTCTGTTCAAGCTTCTTCATCCCTGCGTAGCTACTACTACCTACATTAATTTGAACCTACTTACCGCATATGAACCTTGGTCTCCCTCTACAATTTTTACCCCCAGCACTTCCTTCCATTACCACATTCATGATTCCTTTATGCTACACGTTATATCCTATCATCTGATCCTTTGTTTTAGTCAAGTTGTGACATAAAGCACTCTCCAGATTTATTCGGTACCTCTTTATTAGTTATCCGAGCTACTCACCTAATCTTCAGCATTCTTCTGTAGTTCCGGACATCAAAACATTCTATTCTCGTCTCGTCTGAACCGTTTGTTGTCGGCATTTCACTCCAGTACAGGGTCAAAGCCCAGACAAATAGCTCCAGAGAAGACATCTTAACGCCTAAATTTGTACTTGATGTTAATAAATATTCTTCAGAAATACTTTTCTTCTATTGCTGGTATGTTTTATGTCCTCTCTACTTCACCCATCATCAGTTAATTTGCTGCCTAAATAAAAAAAAGCTTATCTAGTAGTATTAATGTCTCATTTAAGCTAATAACTACATCATAGCTTGATTTTTTTCGAATACGTTCCATTACCTAACTTCACTTTTGTTACGATTCGTTTTATGGCCTCTTTTCAAGACACTATCCATTCAGTTCAATTGACTTTCCAAGTGCTCCTCCGTCTGTCATACAATTATAATGACATCAAAAATGTTCAAATGTGTGTGAAATCTTATTGGACTTAACTGCTAAGGTCATCAGTCCTTAAGCTTACACACTACTTAACCTAAATTATCCTAAGGACAAACACCCACACACACCCATGCCCGAGGGAGGACACGAACCTCCGCCGCGATCAGCCGCACAGTATATCGTCATCGGCAGACCTCAAAATTACTATTTCATCCCATTTAACATTTAGTCCCTTTCCTAATTTCTCATTGGTTTTCCTTATTGCTTACTCACACCCTGAGCAAATTGAATAATATGGGGAACAGGTTACAACATGATCTCACTCGCTCGTCAACTACTGCTTCCCTTTAATTTCCTTCGGGTCTTATAAGTCATGAAGTATGGAGGTCCATATCAAAGGTTCCTTTAAAAACTAATAACCGCAGCCTTAGTTGTCAGATTAATTGTTTGAAAAAGCGTACAATTCAGTGGGTTCCGATGATAGTGCCAGTGAGTAACATTGGTCATGTCACTACGCAGCCTTACATGAACATGGTATTCTCTGTGGACTTATTGGAAACTGCTACAGACAATAAACAATGGTTATTTATTGACACCATATGAAAGGCAGGATTGCGTGATTTCTATGAACAGGATATTTAGGTGGTGAGACACACACGGTCCAGTCACATTAATGTGACCCCTGTAAAAGACTGAACAAGAACCTTTTTCATCATGGACGTGCAGAGAAACAAAGTACGGTGACGTTCTGTAAGGTACCGAAAGGGGTATGGAGCCATGCCGACTCCATTGCCGTGGGCCAGGTGCGTTAGGTTTCTGGACTGAGGATTGATGGCGCAAATAGCTCGATCGAGGTCGTCCCACCGGTCCTCGATTGGGTTTAAATCCTGGCGATCTGGTGGTCGGGGGAGTACGGTAAACTCATCGTGGTGCTCTTCGAAACACGCGCCTACATTGTGAGCTGTGTGACACTTTGCATTGTCCCGCTGGTAGATGACATCCTGCCAAGGAGAGTACAAACTGCATGTAGGTGTGGTTATTGTCCCCAAGGATAGAGTCATACTTTTGTTGATCCATTGTGCCTTCCAGAATGACGAGATCACCCAGGGAATGCCACGAAAACGTTCCCCACAACATAACGCTCCCTCCTCCGGCCTGGACCTTTCAGACGATAGTTGCAGGGTCGTACACGCCAACGGTCATCTGTCCGATGGGCATAAAACGTGATTCGTCTGAAAAGGTCACCAGTCGCCATTCAGTGGACGTCCAGTTGCGGTACTGGCGTGCAAATTGCAACCTTCTTCGCTGATGAACAGCAGTCAGCATGGGTGCATCAACCAGGCTGAACAGTAGTTTAGGAAACACTATTGGACCCCCTTGGTTCATCTGACGGTCGATTTCTCAACAGCTGCACGTGTATTCGGCCGTACACATCTCCGCAGTAGTTGTTTACCACTGTCATTATGGCTCCTGGAGTTCCACAGTAGCCTCGGCGCTGGTTTTGGATATCGTCATTTTGCCATACACGGTATACTTTAACCGCGGCGGCACTCGAATAGTTTATAAACTTAGCTTTTCTGAAATGCTTCCACTCTTGCCCGAAAGCCAATCATCACGGCCTTTTGGACGTCAGATAAAATGGTCCGTTTCCGCATTACGACAACTAGCTATGGTGACTATGTTGAGAAATAAATGTATCAAATGGCTCTAAGCACTATGGGACTTAACATCTAAGGTCATCAGTCCCCTAGACTTAGAACCACTTAAACCTAAGGACATCACACACATCCATGCCCGAGACAGGATTCGAACCAGCGACCGTAGCAGCAGCGCGGTTCCGGACTGAAGCGCATAGAATCGCTCGGCCACAGCGGCCGGCGAGAAATAAATATACAGACATGAAGAATAAAGATGTAAAATATTAATAACGTTTGTTTTATTTAAGAAAACTTCAAAAGTTTTCACATAAGAAATTCGGAGGTATTACTTTTCCAGAACGCTTTCTTAAACAAACTATTTATCAATCATGGTCAGCAGCACTATACGAATATTCGCTGACAATTTAGTTGCATGCATATAATTATCATCGGTAGACGATCGTAAGGAATTTCATAAAGGCCTGGACAATATTTACACCTCGCGTAATGAATGGCAGCACTCCTCAAATTTAAAAAAAATGTAACACAATGCCTATAATATTGAGAAAGGAGTGTGTAACATCTTATTACAAGAGTAGTGGTGAACATCTCGAGCACGTCGCAGCCTGTAAGTATTGAGGGATGATCCTGTTCAAATGGTTCAAATGGCTCTGAGCACTATGGGACTGAACTTCTAAGGTCATCAGTCCCCTAGACCTCAGAACTACTTAAACCAAACTAACCTAAGGACATCACACACATCCATGCCCGAGGCAGGATTCGAACCTGCGACCGTAGCGGTCGCGCGGTTCCAGACTGTAGCGCCTAGAACTGCTCGGTCACCCAGGTCGGCCGGCAATGATCCTGTGAAGATATATATGAAATGAGACGACCACATAAAATACGTATTAGGGAAGTCTTGGATTTGGTGGTAGAGTTCTGGGAAAGTGCGATACTTCGACAAAGGAAATCTCATACAAGACGCTACTGTGATCAGTTCTACTTTCGTTCCAGTGTTTACATTTCTTACCAAGTAGACATGGCAACACAGATCGGACGAATTCAGAGACGCGTTGGTCGTAACACGTCGATACAGATAGTACGAAACTGTAACAGAAATGCCCGCGGAACTTAGAAGGGAGTGCTTGGAAGAAAGGTGTAGTCTTGTGTATACATTTTTTATCGTCAATAAGAAAATATAAGAGAGGACATGGAGAACAAACGCAAAGTGTGATAGTTCAAGTCGTCAACGGACCCAACACGTCGTCTCGGTTCCTATACATTGGGAACAATTTGAACAGAAAGAGGTACATCAGGGAGGGTCTAGACCCGACGTAGTATCGCTCACGTCGGGAATACCACAGGCTAAATTTCAATACAACAATGCCCAGCCACACATGGCGAGGAATGTATAAGCTTTGTTCGAAGAACTACGGAAATCAGTAGGTCTCTGAATTGGCCTATTTCGACAATACACAAACTTTGTGTTAGGAATGTTGTAACAGAATGTTATTATTAATTTAGCCCAAACATCCACGATAGCAGGAAACTGCTATAGTTCATTAAAGGTAATCATTGCACGCTATGATTAGTGAGTAAATATTTGTTTTGCAGGGCAGCACTATAACAGAAATGAGGCAACACAATAAGGTATAATAAATAACATTTATTAAGACTGCTAACTGAATAATCGGCGTTGCCAGGGTATGTATTCATTCGAATCGTCTATGAACCCGTCTCCTCGTTCCCCCTCTCTTTGTGCACCTCCTCCACCTCCACCACTCTTTGTCCAACTCACCCTGCTTCTCTCTCTGTGCAGCTACTCCTTCCCCTTCTATCTGATCCTTCCCCTCTGTCCATCTGCTCCTTCCCCTTCTGTCTATCTCCTCCCTCCCGCTCTCTTTTCTCTACTTCACCTCCCCCTCTCTCTGTCCATCTTCTCCTCGCCCCTCTCACTGACCACTTCCTCTCCCCTTCTCTATCTCCATCTCCTCCCCCCCCCACCCAAATCTGTGTCCATTTTCTCCTTCCCTCTCGCCATCTGTCCATCTCCTCCTCACCACTCCTCTCTCTATGTTATCACGCTCACCCAAACAAAAGGCTAGAGCTTCTTACCTCCACAGTATTTCTTTCCGGATCATAACTAATGAGTGTACCATAATTGTTGGAAAACATTCCAGGGGTTTAGCAGAAGCTTTTTACCTATGGCTTTGCCCGCATACGCACATGTCAAATATATATCACATATACTTAACATATTTCACAGGTATTTGTACACACATTTCACTTGTATCTATAGCGCATTTCGCCCTTCAGTTTCATTTTCACGCAGCTCAATGTTTATGACGTCGATCTCCTGAACTACGAGGTGCATTCAAGTTTTAAGGCCTCCGATTTTTTTTCTGATTAACTACTCACCCGAAATCGATGAACCTGGCGTTACTTCTCGACGTAATCGCCCTGCAGACGTACACATTTTTCACAACGCTGACGCCATGATTCCATGGCAGCGGCGAAGGCTTCTTTAGGTGTCTGTTTTGACCACTGGAAAATCGCTGAGGCAATAGCAGCACGGCTGGTGAATCTGCGGCTACGGAGAGTGTCTTTCATTGTTGGAAAAAGCCAAAAGTCACTAGGAGCCAGGTAAGGTGAGTAGGGAGCATGAGCAATCACTTCAAAGTTGTTATCACGAAGAAACTGTTGCGTAACGTTAGCTCGATGTGCGTGTGCGTTGTTTTGGTGAAACAGCACACGCGCAGCCCTTCCCGGATGTTTTTGTTGCAGTGCAGGAAGGAATTTGTTCTTCACAACATTTTCGTAGGATGCACTTGTTACCGTAGTGCCCTTTGGAACGCAATGGGTAAGGATTACGCCCTCGCTGTCCCAGAACATGGACACCATCATTTTTTCAGCACTGACGGTTACCCGAAATTTTTTTGGTGGCGGTGAATCTGTCTGCTTCCATTGAGCTGACTGGCGCTTTGTTTCTGGATTGAAAAATGGCATCCAAGTCTTATCCATTGTCACAACCGACGAAAAGAAAGTCCCATTCATGCTGTCGTTGCACGTCAACATTGCTTGGCAACATGCCACACAGGCAGCCATGTGGTCGTCCGTCAGCATTTGTGGCACCCACCTGGATGACACTTTTCGCATTTTCAGGTCGTCATGCATGATTGTGTGCTCAGAACCCACAGAAATGCCAACTCTGGAGGCGATCTGTTCAACAGTCATTCGGCGATCCCCCAAAACAATTCTCTCCACTTTCTCGATCATGTCGTTAGACCGGCTTTTGCGAGCCTGAGGTTGTTTCGGTTTGTTGTCACACGATGTTCTGCCTTCATTAAACTGTCGCACCCACAAACGCACTTTCGACACATCCATAACTCCATCACCACATGTGTCCTTCAACTGTCGATGAATTTCAATTGGTTTCACACCACGCAAATTCAGAAAACGAATGATTGCACGCTGTTCACGTAAGGAAAACGTCGCCATTTTAAGTATTTAAAACAGGTCTCATTCTCGCCGCTGGCGGTAAAATTCCATCTGCCGTACGGTGCTGCCAACTCTGGGACGTATTGACAATGAACGCGGCCTCATTTTAAAACAATGCGCATGTTTCTATCTCTTTCTAGTCCGGAGAAAAAAATCGGAGGCCTTAGAACTTGAATGCACCTCGTATACACTCTACAATCATATACTTTTGCAGGTGCACCCAGTGGTATATGTGGCTACTTTCCGCTAAATGTGATGTGATAAAAGTCAGTAGTAAGAAAGTAATAAATTAAAACGCCACTCATGATGAGGCAATTTTTCACGAATTTGTGTTTATGACGTCTTATCTCCTGAACTATGTGTTGTACAAAGACATATTTTTCTAGGTATATTCAGTGATGTATGTGGATAATGCCGGCGAAAATGTGTTGTGAACGGAGTTAGTAGTAAAGGTGTAATAAATTAAAAAGGCATGCATGATGCAGCAGTTTTTCATTCATCTCAGTATTCGACGTCATATCTCCTAACCTATGTGTCACATAATGATATATTTTTGTAAGTACATTCAGCGGTAGATTTGGATATTATCTGAGAAAAACGTTGCAAATAGAATTAATAGCAACGAAGTAATAAATTTAAACGTCTTGTGTTATGTCCGACTTCTTGGACACTGAGGTGTCCAGTAACAATACAGTTAATTAGAACACTCTGAATAAGTAATATTTTATCTTCGCTCGCCAGGCTCAGTTGTAGTTATGAAACTGCTGACGTCGATTTGCGGTTGCGGTTCAGAACACACTAAATGAGCCACGATTACTGTGTGGCAAATTGATATAAGTTCACAATGGCCGAATTATGGTTTCACTATAATTACTGGAAAACACAAGTTCGTCGACACTTGTCGACTATATTCTGACAGCGTTTGCGTGGAGGTACAGCTCGCAGAAGACGAAAGTCTCTTCACTCCCCGACGGTTGACACCGGCTGTGTCAGGGCGCGTAGACAGCACAACGACGTTACTCCGACAGGAACTGCCTGGAAGTGGGCAGGATCCGGCATTTACCAGAACGGCCCTTCTGGCCTCTGACGACGCTACTTGAAGGCAGAAGCGCGGCGATGGCACCTTTGAACTACGAGAGTCACGGTTTTTTCCCAGAATCTCATTGGCGCCTCGTAATACCGCTTTGCTGTGCAGTATCTCTGCATTGGTCAATACTTCTTGCACCCCTCTCGATACTCGCATCTTACGTGATATGTCAGTTTTTCACGCACCTCAGAGATTATGACGTCATACCTCCTTATCTGTGTGTCGTACAACGATATAATTTTGCTGGTACACACATTAGCATATGTCAATATTATTTGCAAGATGTGTGGAGAATATAGTTACTAGTAAAGAAGTAATAAATTAAAACACCATGCTTCAAGTGGCACTTTTACTGCATAAGCAGTGAAATTGTACTAAGGCATAAAAATTTTCCCTTTCATCAGTTTGTGGGGCTGTCTGCTAGAAAAAGTTTCGTGAAGGTTTGAAATTATGTGTAAAGACTGTCCTAAGTTTCTACGTACTCTCATTCAAAATACTGGATGACTAAAGCATAGGTATACTCACGTCGTTGGTTACACCGCTTTTTCATCCTAACCTCACCCCTTTGATAGGTAGGTTGTTCGTACTGCCACAGCATTCCTTTCCAGAGAATGTGTACGAAATTTAGTTGAAATCGGTGCAGTGGTTTAGAAGAAGATGTGTAACATACATGCATACATACATATGTGTGTACATCCGTTTCGTAATATGTATGGGCTGTGTAAATTGAAGGTGTGTGCGGGAGAAAGGAAAGGAAAGGAACTAATGATATCAGCTGCGTCAGGACTTTATGCAGAATCAGTTATATGAATGCGTGGTGTCTGCTCTTTCGGACATGTCCGAAAGAACGACACCACGCAGAATTGAAGATGGAGAGGGGAAGGAAGGAAAGGGAGGGGATCACTGCTGTCAAATTCATCAAGACATTATGCGGAATCAGCGGCGACGATTGAAAATGTATACTAGGCCGTGATTCGAACCCGGGATCTCCTGGTTATACTTAATTGATTGATTCTCCTAGCTGGGCAATGGATCCACCTTCTTCAGTGCGATGCGCAAATACGTCCGACCTTCTCTGGGAATCTCAGACTAGCGAACATGCAAGAAATGGACAGGGACTGTGGACAGGTGGCGTTCGATGGGAGTGTAGGTCGGCCGTGATGCGCGCCGAGATAGTCCGCGCAGTTGTGATAACGCTGTGTCGCGGATGGCGCAGGGATTAACGCACCTACCTAGTAAGCAGGAGATCCTGGGGTCGAATCCTGGTCCGGTACACGTTTTCACTCGTAGCCGCTGATTCGGCGTAATGTCCGGATGCAGCTGAGAGCAGTGGTCCCTTTCGTTTCTTCCCCTCTCCATCTCCACTTTACATATTATGCAGATTCAGCGATGACGAGTGAAAATGTGTGCTGGACCGGGACTCGAACCCGGGATCTCCTGCTTAGTAAGTAGTTGCGTTAACCACTGCACCGCAGGTATACAGTGTTTATCCCAAATGCATGGGCTATCCCGGTACACTCCCCTGCTAACCCACACTCCCACCTATCTGCAATCCCCATCTTCCACGCTCGCTAATTTTACATTCCCAATGGAGGTCGGCACACATTTTCACTCGTCACCGCTGATTCCGCATAAAGTCCCGGTGCAGCTGATATCATTAGTTCCTTCCTTTTCCTTTTCTTTTTGCCATTCCACCTTCGATTTACATAACATGTACCGCAGCTGCGGATTCCACTTCTTGTCTGTTCTTCCGGACATGGGTTAAACTATACGATCAAGAAATTTGAAGAATCAGGTGATTCGGTGTACCAAGGAGAGAGAGGCGGCACATTCCCGTGGCAGTTGTTGATGAAGTTGCTGTAGCCATAACCCACCGCGCAGCACGTGGCTGACATTTTGCAAGCAACGCTCGGGCTGTGTCACAAGATTTGTCTCTTCCCTGGTCAGTAGTTTAAAAGATTTGCGGTGTATTTTACGCTGGTATCCCTACGATATTCAGAATGGGCATCAAGTGAAGCCCCAAGATACGCTACACCACACATTCATATAATATGTATGGATGTTACAGTGTAGTACTTTGCTACAGTTTGTTTTGTGGCACTTGATATCCGATACCCAAGACACTGAAATCTAAATAACTTTCCTGTCGGTTGCCAGTCTACGATACTGTTACTACAACTGCTAGTAGTGATGCAGACAATCTTGGTTGCCGTAGTACCCCTTAAATAGCGACTGCTAAGTCGGAAGGTAGCCTTGCAGACAACTATATTGAGCTGGCTGCAGGAACGGAACTGAACTGTCTCAAGGTTATTAAAAGGAGGAACAGTCTAACTGCTGGACTTGACAGTCGGAACGTCCGCAGCGCGTCGTGTTTTGTGCCTATAGGCGGAAGAATTTCCATGTTTGCCAGAACGCAGGGGGAAGCAATGTAGTCCACGGTTGGCAGCGCCCCCTTTGGCGGCTGTCCACACTCCCAGCGGACGAGTACGACGCGCAGCCAGACGTGGCACACAAGTAGAAAAGCCTACGATGGATCACAGGAGCCCAATGGTGGATCCGAAATCATGACATTCATCGAGCCTTAAGCGAATCTTACCTCTCAGACAAGGTCAAGGAGAAGGCACGAACCTTATTTCGGAAGTTGGACATGATACGTGACAGTACACCACAACTCACCACAGTAGGTGCGGTAGAACCCTTACGCAACCACAAATATAAAGTACCGAAGGTGATAGTATTCGAGCCTCCGTAAATGATATCCCTACGGAATTCTCCATAATTTAAGGACATATCGTCCTTTAGCACAGTATTTGTTGTGTACCCTTAAGCCTGGTGAAAAACTTATACCAGGATCACCCCAAGGAGTTTTGAATCATCTTTCCACAGACCGAGAATTCATCTTTCCACAGACCGAGAATTCAGTGCCTCAACCACTTCGCCATTTCGCTCAACATCTCGTCGGACTCAAGGGACGATACATGATTAACATAATCATAATAACAATTTTTGACACATTTCATT
Source organism: Schistocerca nitens (assembly GCF_023898315.1). Taxonomy (NCBI): domain Eukaryota; kingdom Metazoa; phylum Arthropoda; class Insecta; order Orthoptera; family Acrididae; genus Schistocerca; species Schistocerca nitens. Next base: position 561,206,541 of record NC_064616.1, read on the forward strand.
ATTCTGTGCATAAGCGAAAAACTTCCTTTCCACGAAGACGTAAAACAGCCATGATTTCAGACTACAAATCATATATTGTTCAAAGAGCTCACAGGTAACTTATTTATCCAAACGTCGGCTTGTCACAGCTTCGAGTGCCGGGGATGGTGTAATGATGCACACCTGACATAAGTAGGACTGCATTGGAGCTCGCAGTTTGTCAATGTCGATGTTAATGTGTGTTCACACTGTTAACGTTCAAGGCTCAACATAAGAGGTAGGAACTTTGTGTCGATTGCTTTTCAGATCAGTCCGTTACCGGGTCAGATGTGTGTGATACGTTGATGTTCGTTCCCGGCTTTGCGTGAGCGTACTCATACCATATTGAAGCTCATGTAGGAGAAGCAGTTACATCTGACACAATTGTATGTCATGTCTATACCAAAGCACGACATACAACTGATAACTTGGTCAAATGTTTATATGTACCCATTCCTTTCTGATACATCTGGCCAAATGCAAAAACCAGATCCAACATGTGGCATTTCGAAAACCAGTATTTCATGTGAAGAATATAACCTGAAGCAAAATAATTCCCTGAGCCTTAAATTGTCTGGAAATAATTTTAAAATAAATTGATTAAGAAATTATTATTTCTCCACGTAATTAAAGAACCAAAGCGACAACATTTCACTGTTTTATTTTACGACTTTTATCTTATGAATTTGTCTAGTAACCAAGAAAGCAGCGCTGCTGCCTGGCGGTAACTGTCCGAACAGATCAGGGCGGTATTGTCGCTGCTGGAGTACTTGTACTTCGTTGTGTATTACTGACTAATTTTGGACCACTCTATCGAACAGGCACGTAAAATTTGGCTTTAAGAAATCGTTTTGTTTGTAACAAGAAACAAACTGACGCTTTCATTCTACACAGGGCGTATACTGGTATACCTGCCTAATATCGTGTATGGCCCCCGCAAGCACGTAGAAGTGCTGCAACACGACGTGGTATGCACACGACTAACGTCTGGAGTAGTGCTGGAGGGAACTGACACCATGAATCCTGCAGGGTTGTCCATAAATCCGTAAGAGTACGAGGGGGTGGAGATCTCTTCCGAACAGCACGTTGCAAGGCATCCCAGATATGCTCAATAATGTTTATGTCTGGGGAGTTTGGTGGCCAGCGGAAGTGTTTAAACTCAGAAGAGTGTTCCTGGAGCCACTCTGCAGCAATTCTGGACGTGTGGGGTGTCGCATTGAACTGCTGGAATTGCCCAAGTCCGTCGGGATGCACAATGGACATGAATGGATGCAGGTGATCAGACAGGATGCTTAGGTACGTGTCATCTGTCAGAGCCGTATCTAGACGTATCAGGGGTCCCATATCACTCCAACTGCATACGCCCCACACCATTACAGCCTGAACAGTCCCATGCTGATTTGCAGGGTCCATGGATTCATGAGATTGTCTCCATACCCTTACACGTCCATCCGCTCGATACAATTAGAAGTGAGACTTGTCCGACCAGGCAACATGTTTCCAGGCATCAACAGTCCAATGCCGTTGTTAACGGGCCCAGGCGAGGCGTAAAGCTTCGTATCGTCCAGTCATCAAGGTTACACGAGTGGACCTCCGGCTCCGAAAGCCCATCGATGATGTTTCGTCGAATGGTTCGCACACTGACACTTGCTGATGGCCCAGCACTGAAATCTGCAATAATCTGCAGAAGGGTTGTACTTCTGTCATATTGAACGATTCTCTTCAGTCGTCGTTGGTCCCGTTCTTGCAGGATATTTTGCCGGCCGCAGCAGTGTCGGAGATTTGAAATTTTTCTGGATTCCTGATATTCACGGTACACTCGTGAAATGATTGTACGGGAAAATCTCCACTTCATCGCTACCTCGGAGATGCTGTGTCCCATCGCTCGTGCGCCGACTATAACACCACATTCAAACTCACTTAAATCTTGATACCCTGGCGTTGTAGCAGCAGTAACCGATCTAACAACTGCGCCAGACACTTGTTGTCTTATATAGGGGTTGCCGACCGCAGCGCCGTATTGTCTGTTTACGTATCTCTGTATTTGAATATGCATGCCTATACCAGTTTCTTTGGCGCTTCAGTGTAATTAAACTAACCGTGTGCTGCAGTGCGGGCTGTATACATTGCATGATGCTGAAAGATCGTAGGTCTCTTCATAAATCGTTGCGCTCGCAGAGTATAATGGAAAAAACAGGAGCTCCACTTTCTACTAACAGATGAAAATATGGCACTATAAGCAAGCAGAATGGGAGAAGTTTCGTGTTTTGACGTCAGAATGCTGTTTGCCGCTACGTAAGGCACATTGATTTCTTTTGTGAAGTAACTGTTGGTGTCAGGGGTTAAGATGTTTGAAGGATTCGTACGAACGCAACGTCTATTGAGGAGAATGACAGAGCCTACTAGTAAAGTAGTTTTGTCAGAACGGCAGCAATAGCCGTGCATCATTGCGGGAATATCGCCAACAGAAACAGCTGCGAATAGGCCCATGGCAATAAATGGGTTAAACTATACGATCAAGAAATTTGAAGAATCAGGTGATTCGGTGTACCAAGGAGAGAGAGGCGGCACATTCCCGTGGCAGTTATTGATGAAGTTGCTGTAGCCATAACCCACCGCGCAGCACGTGGCTGAAATTTTACAAGCAATCCTCTGGTTGTGTGACAAGATTTGTCTCTTCCCTTGTCAGTAGTTTAAAAGATTTGCGGTGTATTTTACACTGGTATCCCTACGATATTCAGAATGGGCATCAAGTGAAGCCCCAATATACGCTACAAAGCCGTGACTTTTCCCTTCGTTTTTTGGCACACATGGAAATGGATAACATGGTGCTGGAGAATATTCTTTGGATGGACGAGACACATTTTACTCTACACCTGGCCGTGAATGCACAAAACTGTCACATATAGGATCCTACTCAGTCACATGTTGTGCAGGAACATCCAGTTCACTCAGCTTATGTGACTGTGGGTGTGGTTTCACAAGCTTCTTCATTCTCGGTCTGTTTTTCTTCGAGGAGATGACATCTCAAAGGCCTGTTAGGTCTACAGTGACATCTGCACATTATAAGGACCTCCTTGTGCAACATGCGATTACAGCTTTGCTAGTACGCAACTGTGTCCTCGCCATTATTTCCATGCAAGATAGGGCGACGCCAGATGTCTCATGTCAGGTGAAAGATTTGCTTCGGGAAACCTTCAGTAACGACCGCATTATCTTTAGGTAATTTCAAGATGCGTGGCCCTCCAGGTACCCTGACCCAAATCCTTGTGAATTCTGGTTGTGGGTAAATATGAACGATCGTATCTTATCAAGGATGTACCCGGACTTTTCCTGATCTGAAGGACAGCATACGATAACATGTCACTCTGATTACTCTGGGTATGCTGCGAGCAACTGTCGACTGTATCGTCTTACGGACGCAGCGTGATACTGGTTCGTGAGACCATATTAAACACATGGTGTAACTTGTGACCATATCCTAATAAAGGTGTGTTGTATCGTTCCTCGTCTTTTCCAGTACCCACACCACGTTCGGACTGCTTGCAGTGCCATATTTACTACTGGTGACAGAAAGTGGAACTATTATTTTTTCAGCAAACTCCACTAGCGCACCGATTAATGAACATACCTACGATGTTCGGCGTCCTGCGATGTATACATCCCGCATTGCAGCACTCGAAACACGTCAGTTTAATTATAACCATCCGATAGATCAGTAGACGTATGCTGGACGAATACTGCAATCGTTCCCAGTTTGTCGAGCCGGACATATGTGTTAAATGTGAGTTTTTCTTAGATCCAGGAGGCTCTATAACCACACCCAGACATGCCTGGTACCAACGATCCAGCATCGCTAATCGAAACTTGCCTATGAGCTTGGTGTTTTTTCCTCCGTTGATAAATAACAGCTCAAAGATGAGTTGTACATTCAATGTTGTTACTGTGGTCTTCAGTCCGAAGACTGGTATTATGCAGCTCTCCAGGCACGTACTCTGTGTAAGCCTCTTCTGATCTGTGTAACTCCAGCAGCCTACATCCATTTGAACATGCTTAATGTAGTCTCCTCCTACAACGTCCCCCCCCCCCCCTTCTCCAGCTTCCTTTACCAACTTAGACATAGATCGCGCTAGTGGTGTAACACTAACTCACGCATAATCTTCGCGAACAAAGATTTCTCACCTTCTCCCTACACCCGTAAATACGAATGATGAACAGAAAAATCATCACATATACACTACGTGACCAAACGTTTCAGAATACCCCACTGAAAGAGCTCTTCTTGACGAGGAGCTATACATCTAACAATTTATAAGTGCAAGTGTACTGCATCAAGATCAAAGATGTTTCCTGTCAGAAAGGGTTGGCCGATATAAGTTAGGAAGATGGGACTGAGCATGTTTGTACGCGCCCACAAGTTATTGGAATCCGCTAAACGAATTTAACACGAGTTATAAGTGCCAAAGTCCGTTGTTAGTGACGTTAAAGAGAAGTGAAAAAGTGACGCAAGCAGTGTACCTAAATATCGCCCTGCTAAGTCTAAGGAAATTACTGGTAGAGACAATAGAACACTAAAGCCCATTGTGTGAGTAAATCTTCACCTATCAGTGCGAGTTATGCTGCAGAGTACTACCGCTGCAGCTGAGGTACCGAGGTCAATAAAAGAACGAGCCGTTGACGGACGCGCTATTGCCCAGAAGTAACTGGTCAGAAGAAACTTGTTTATGGCTTTACTTATAATGACACACACAACGGAGTTATTGGTCCGATGAGAAATGAAACACGAGTTTCTGTAGTGCTGAATCATGTCGCGTGACATGGAATTAGAATAAGGGTGTGGTGATCAGGCGGATGCCTGTTTAACGCCGCCTTGCTGCTTTTGTTTAGGCAATCCGAGCATTCATCGGAGATGACTCCTTTATATAAGAAAGGTAAGAGAACGAACCCGCAAAATTACAGATCAATATCCTTAACATCGGTTTGATGCAGAATTCTGGAACATATTTTGAGCTCGAATATCAAAAGCTTATCTCCAGGAATCAGCACAGGTTTAGAAATCATCGCTCAGCTTGCCCTATTCTCACATGTATACAGCGAACTGAGGACGAAGGGCAATAGGCAGAGTCCATATTTTTAGATTTCCGAGAAACATTTGACAAGGTGCCCCATTGCAGACTGGTACCGAAGGTGCAAGTACACGGAACAGGTACCCAGGTATGTGAGTGGCTCAAAGACTTCTGAAGTAACGGAACACAGACCGTTGTCCTGGACGGCGAGTGTTCATCACAGACAATGGTACCGTCAGGAGTGCCCCACGGAAGTGTGAAAGTACCGGTGTTAATTTCTATATAGATAAATGATATGGTGGACAGAGTGAGTAGCGAGCTACGGCTGTTTGCTGAGGATGCTGTGGTGTACGGAAAGGTGTTGAATTGAATGACTGTAGGAGGATAAAAGATGACGTTGACAAATTTTCTAGTCGCTCTGATGAATGGCAGCTATCTCTAAATGTAGAAAAAATGGAAGTTAATGCATCTGAGTAGTAAAGGCAAACCCGTAATATTCGGATACAGCATTATTAGTGTCCTGCTTGACAGTCATGACGGTGAAATATCTTAGCGTAACGTTGCAAAGCGATATGAAATGGAACGAACATGTGAGAACTGTGGTTGGGAAGTGACGGTCGACTTCGGTTTATTGAGAGGATTTTGAGAAAATATGGTTCATCCGTAAAGGACACCGCATATAGTGCGACCTATTCTTCAGTACTGTTCCAGTTCCGGAGACGGCACCAGGTCGGATTAAGAGAAGACATCGAAGCAATTCAGAGGCGAGCTGCTAGATTTGTTACCGATAGGTTAGAACAACTCGCAAGTATTGCGGAGATGCTTTGTAAACTCAAATGGGAATCCCTGGAGGGAGGGCTACAATCTTCTCGCAACGCATTATTAAGAAAATTCAGAGAACCGGCATTTGAAGCTGACTAGGGAACGATTCTACTATCACCAACATACATTTCGCTTAAGGACCAGAAAGATAAGATACAAAAAGTTAGAGCTCATACGGATGCATATAGATAGTCGTTTTTTCCTCGCTCTGTTTGTGAGTGGAACTTGAAAGCAAATGACTGGTATTGATGGAGGGTATCCTCCGCCATACATCTTACGGTGGCTTGCGTAGTATGTTTGTGGATGTAGGTGGTGTGATAATCTGGGAAGGTGGAGTGGGGGGGTTACCTGATTTCCAGAAAAACAAACGCAGATATATATGATCCAGTGACATGTCTTCTTCGTTATAGTACCAGTTTGTAATCGGACCTCTTTTATACCAAAGTAATAACGCCCCTGATCACAAAGCTAAGCGCGTTGCACCATGATTAGAAGAAAATGAGGTAGTTATGTTGGACTGCCCTACCAAAACCCCAATGCTATGAAAAGCCCTCCCGGAAAGTTAACGCTGTAGAAAGAGCCAAAGGAGATCCTGCATACTGTTGGGTAAATACCTGTTGTCTTTGGAATGTACAACAATGCGTCTCCAGAGATTTAGTGTAACGATACAGTTGGTAACTGAAAAAGAAAAACCTAGTAAATAATAAAGCGAACAAATGAAACAAAGAGAAGGAGCAACAGAAATATAAGGAAAATTGTAACTTTAATAATACGGAAGCTATAAAAGCAAACATTTAAGATTCCTCAATCAGATTCAGTCACATTTCAATAAACGAGTAGGGTTACTGCTTGAACCGATGCACCATAAACGTTAGATTGTGCTGTAGAAGTACATTTGCTTGTGACGGAGTATGCAGACTAAATACCAATATCATCCTAATATTCGTTCCAGGTATCATTCTTAATTGGTCGTCAGTTTATTCCGCTTGGGGGTTATTATAATCATTTGTGCCAACACTCTAACAAGTATTGCAAGGAAGCTATTTTCTTCAGAATGTTTAGTTTCTACATCTACATCCATACTCCGCAAGCCACCTGACTGTGTGTGGCGGAGGGTACCCTGAGTACCTCTATCGGTTCTCCCTTCTATTCCAGTCTCGTATTGTTCGTGGAAAGAAGGATTGTCGGTATGCTTCTGTGTGGGCTCTAATCTCTCTGATTTTATCCTCATGGTCTCTTCGTGAGATATAAGTAGCAGGGAGCAATATACTGCTTGACTCTTCGGTGAAGGTATGTTCTCGAAACTTTAACAAAAGCCCGTACCGAGCTACTGAGCGTCTGTCCTGCAGAGTCTTCCACTGGAGTTTATCTATCATCTCCGTAACGCTTTCGCGATTACTAAATGATCCTGTAACGAAGCGCGCTGCTCTCCGTTGGATCTTCTCTATCTCTTCTATCAACCTTATCTGGTACGGATCCCACACTGCTGAGCAGTATTCAAACAGTGAGCGAACAAGCGTACTGTAACCTACTTCCTTTGTTTTCGGATTGCATTTCCTTAGGATTCTTCCAATGAATCTCAGTCTGGCATCTGCTTTACCGACGATCAACTTTATATGATCATTCCATTTTAAATCACTCCCAATGCGTACTGCCAGATAATTTATGGAATTAACTGCTTCCAGTTGCTGACAGGTCCAGTTTAGTGACTGGTAAGTTGTAATATTCTTTTTAAATTTGGGTGATGTTTCAGTATTTGTCATTTCCTCACTGTGAGTGCTGTAGCACTGTAGTACGTTGTTAAACTTTTTTGTGTAACGGATTTCGTCTTAAGTTGGTTGACGAAAATGTGCTTACGCATTGTACATGTTTTTTTAATATATTTTCCATAATTGTTAAGACCTATCTCGTAACATATATTATGACGTGAGCCGAGTGTGCAAAGGAGTAGGGGGGTAGTGGGGGCTAGGTGCACTCAACGACGAGGATATCAGAGCTCACATGAGCTTAAGGCAAATTAATGAACGCGTTAGTTGCTCAATATATGTCGCACCAACAGTTGGATTGCTGCTGGGCAGAGATGTCAGCCCAGTTATTGTATCAAAATGCTTTCTTTTATAGTCAGTATAAAGATTAATCATATGGGAAGCGTTATCGTGGCAATCGTCGACCTGTTCCATTGAGATGGAGTCGATTGAGTGAATTAGGAGAATTATTCTGGACGCCTTTATGTTCAAGGATCAGGCCTGCTTTAGTAGTATATCTTGTGTCTAAATGACGAGCAATGAATTTTGATTTCGCAGTGGGTGTTATTTTACTGTGGCTCGGGTGCGTAAAGAATTAAGATATATGATCAAAAGTATCTGGACACCCATATGTAATGCAGAATTGGCCATTAGATGTCACGAGAGGCAGACCTGCCAGTATAAAAGGAGGTGGAAAATATTATGTTGTTAACAGACAAGCGCTAAAAGCAAAAAAATGGCTCTGAGCCAGTATGTGTCAGAGAAAAAAAATTTAAAACACTAGTGTATGTGAAAGTTTATTTTTTGATGTGTATACGGAGTAAAGTCCATGACATTCTCGACAAGTGCTATGTCGCTATTGACTGAAGGCGATGTGAACAACAGTGAAGGATGCAGGAGGGATGATTCCTTTGAAGAGGATGTGGCCTCTTTCATTTCCGATCTTTCTTCACTTCGAGCCTGTGCTCTGCTTTGGTGCGTGGTTCGAAGAGCACCAGTATGAGGTTTCGTACTGCCCTGGTCACCAAACGCCCCCCCCCCCCCCCTTCCTCTCGAGTTTAAACCCAATCGAGAATTTTTGGACTATCTCGATCGGGCTGTTCGCGCCATGGATCTTCGTCTGTGAAACATAGTGGAGCTGGCAACAGCACTGTAGTCGGCATGGTTCCACATTCCTGTCGGTACCTTCCAGAACCTCACTGACACTCTTCATGCTCGTCCGAGCTGCTTAATGTGGTTATTCAAGCCTTTGACACGTTCAAGTGGTTCAAATGGCTCTGAGCACTATGGGACTAAACTTCTGAGGTCATCAGTCCCCTAGAACTTAGAACCACTTAAACCTAACTAACCTAAGGACACCACACACATCAACGCCCGAGGAAGGATTCGAACCTGCGACCAGAGCGGTCGCGCGGTTCCAGACTGAAGCGCCTAGAACCGCTCGGCCACACCGGCCGGGTTTGACAGGTGGTCACATCATTGTAGCTAGGCCGTGTAATATGAAAACATGATGAAAATATTTTTAAAACCCCTACCGCCTACCGCCTCCCATGGAAGCTAGAATACGCATTAGTGGGTGGCATGTACAAGATTGATGACCACTGGTCTACAGTAAAGCACGTGTTCAAGTGTGAGATCGTTTTCTATATGTTTGCGCATCATGTATTTGAAGCGGGACGTGAGAACCAGCCCAGTATTTACCTACGTGGATGTGGGAAGTAGCCTAAAAGCCACACGCCTAAAAACCACATTAATCTGCGGGGCGGATTCAAAAATGTTCAAATGTTTGTGAAATCCTATGGGACCAAACTGCTGAGGTCATTGGTCCCTAGACTTACACACTACTTAAACTAACTTATGCTAAGAACAACACTTGCACACCTATGCCCGAGAGAGGACTCGAACCTCCGGCGGGAGCGGCCGCGCAATCCGTGACCTTGCGCCTCAAACCGCGCGCCCACACCGCGCGGCTGGGGCGGATTCGTTCCGGGACTTAGCGGGGTTCCTCGAATCCAATAAGCGGTGTGTCAACGTGCTTTCTCTCTCTCTCTCTCTCTCTCTCCCCTTTTCTCTTCATTTTGTTCGTCATTTATCTGGGCGTTTAGTCTGGGCGAACGTCACATGACACCCCTTCAAGTTCGTCGTTGAATACTTCACTCAGTTTTTTTCCTTTTTTTTTTTTTTAATTACGCCGTGCGGTAGCGTTCTCGCTTCCCGCGCCCGGGTTCCCGGGTTCGATTCCCGGCGGGGTCAGGGATTTTCTCTGCCTCGTGATGACTGGGTGTTGTGTGATGTCCTTAGGTTAGTTAGGTTTAAGTAGTTCTAAGTTCTCGGGGACTGATGACCATAGATGTTAAGTCCCATAGTGCTCAGAGCCATTTGCCCCATTTTTTTTTTTTTAATTACGGACAGCAGCCAACCCTCTGACCGAACATGCTGAGCTACTGCGCCCGCATCGGCCTGATGTCCCAGCAGTCTACTTAGTGAGCTGTGATGGCTGGTATTCGGCCGTCCGGGAGGCAAGGAAGTGTAAATCGCATTTAACACCAGGAGGACGTCTGATGCCGTCAGCCATGTAAGCCGACAGCTGAAAGCACAGACGCGTCATTTGCCTGTTGTCCCCGATGACTTGCTCGCAGCCGTCTTATAGCGGACGCGGCACGCCCACTGTTTTGAGGCACGGCCTGTTACGTCCGGGGCGGGCCGTCACGCCCCTCTGCCTAGTTGCGCTCCGAGACCTTTATTCCCCGTTGTCGTCATAACACAAGTGCCTGCCGAGGCCCAACTACCACACGTCTCTTTCACATTAAGATGTTCGTTGCAGTCACCATAATAAGACTGAACGATTTTAAATACTATCGTAGTTTCTTTTCTTTAATTTTCTAATCCTCTTACGACGATCCTTTACAAATCCCTGTTCAAGATATCGCTCAAATACAGAGAGGAGAGATATAGAACAGTCGAATAAATGGTAATGGAATGTTATTATTCGATGTCTTGTACAATAATAACAGCAAATTCCTGTGGCTCAATAGCGAAGTACAAATCTTTCAATTGGACACCACTTGGGCGATTTGAGTGTCCCCAATTTATCCCAGTTATCCAACCGATAAAGGGGACCCACTGTTTAACGTAGAATCCGAACCACATGGCGTTCTTATCTATTGAGGGGTGAAGGCTAGATTAAAGGCACAGTGAAAATTCCGTCGTCCGACCGGGATTTTCCGCTATTTATTTTTTTTATTTTTTTAGCAGGCAGCCGAATTGCGGTTCAAAAAATAGAAGTAGGAATCGCAACTCTGACACGAAGGCCTCCATACAAGAGTGCGTTGCCTCCATACAAGCATGCGTTAGCAATCCCTGATTTTCTTATTTTTTTACTTGGGGCCTACGTGGAAGGACAAGAACGAGGAATAGTGCCCGCCCTTATCCTAGAGTGAACCCGGGACATCTGGGACTTGAGTCTAGTGTCCTGCCCTCTTTTTTACGTCCTTAACCACTTTTTCCCAATAAATTTGGAAATCCAACTAAAACCCATGCAAACACGCGCGTCTTTTCACCACCTCATCGCTCAAATGCCATATATACAAAACAACACGACTAATGGTGAAAAAAATAAAGAAAAAGATATATCAGTACGACTACTGAAGGAAAAAAATGAAGAAAAACTTATAGTATAAAAGAAACACCTTTTTTTGTTAAACTGAAATTGCAGCAACACACAGCTAAGGGACAAAACAACTGCTTCAGTGCCAACCATTTTTGTTTTTGTGGCTAAACCGAAACTGCAGCAACAGACAGCTAACGGACAAAGCACGCGCCTAAATGTGTTTTTCCCCTATATATAACAGAACACAACCGACGAAACAGCTTGCCAAAGATATAAACGAGAAGCGATTAGGGCCATGTTCGCCAACAGGGCGCCTCGACATTTCTATCAGGTAAGGCCACACCCACTGACCACCTTAACCAACACCCTGCCTGGTAAACGTGAAATTTAGCATGTTAGTAAAATTGTCCCGATGACAGGGCAATGGCGAGGCGTCCCAATCTACAGTAAGCATGTACTGCTGAAATGTCAAAAAGTCATCCCTAAACACACCAGCAACGACAAAATGTACAAAATGAGCAGTTAACCACATCACGGAATTAGACTACGACTTCGGAAAGGAGGAGGTATCCGACCACAGGATAATGTCAGTGTTGTATGCCGTAACAGAAGTTCTGGAGAGGAAAGTGAGATGATTTCGCTGCCAGAGCCAGTTCTCCACGTGACCGCTGCAGGTAAATCTACACTCCTGGAAATGGGAAAAAGAACACATTGACACCGGTGTGTCAGACCCACCATACTTGCTCCGGACACTGCGAGAGGGCTGTACAAGCAATGATCACACGCACGGCACAGCGGACACACCAGGAACCGCGGTGTTGGCCGTCGAATGGCGCTAGCTGCGCAGCATTTGTGCACCGCCGCCGTCAGTGTCAGCCAGTTTGCCGTGGCATACGGAGCTCCATCGCAGTCTTTAACACTGGTAGCATGCCGCGACAGCGTGGACGTGAACCGTATGTGCAGTTGACGGACTTTGAGCGAGGGCGTATAGTGGGCATGCGGGAGGCCGGGTGGACGTACCGCCGAATTGCTCAACACGTGGGGCGTGAGGTCTCCACAGTACATCGATGTTGTCGCCAGTGGTCGGCGGAAGGTGCACGTGCCCGTCGACCTGGGACCGGACCGCAGCGACGCACGGATGCACGCCAAGACCGTAGGACCCTACGCAGTGCCGTAGGGGACCGCACCGCCACTTCCCAGCAAATTAGGGACACTGTTGCTCCTGGGGTATCGGCGAGGACCATTCGCAACCGTCTCCATCAAGCTGAGCTACGGTCCCGCACACCGTTAGGCCGTCTTCCGCTCACGCCCCAACATCGTGCAGCCCGCCTCCAGTGGTGTCGCGACAGGCGTGAATGGAGGGACGAATGGAGACGTGTCGTCTTCAGCGATGAGAGTCGCTTCTGCCTTGGTGCCAATGATGGTCGTATGCGTGTTTGGCGCCGTGCAGGTGAGCGCCACAATCAGGACTGCATACGACCGAGGCACACAGGGCCAACACCCGGCATCATGGTGTGGGGAGCGATCTCCTACACTGGCCGTACACCACTGGTGATCGTCGAGGGGACACTGAATAGTGCACGGTACATCCAAACCGTCATCGAACCCATCGTTCTACCATTCTTAGACCGGCAAGGGAACTTGCTGTTCCAACAGGACAATGCACGTTCGCATGTATCCCGTGCCACCCAACGTGCTCTAGAAGGTGTAAGTCAACTACCCTGGCCAGCAAGATCTCCGGATCTGTCCCCCATTGAGCATGTTTGGGACTGGATGAAGCGTCGTCTCACGCGGTCTGCACGTCCAGCATGAACGCTGGTCCAACTGAGGCGGCAGGTGGAAATGGCATGGCAAGCCGTTCCACAGGACTACATCCAGCATCTCTACGATCGTCTCCATGGGAGAATAGCAGCCTGCATTGCTGCGAAAGGTGGATATACACTGTACTAGTGCCGACATTGTGCATGCTCTGTTGCCTGTGTCTATGTGCCTGTGGTTTTGTCAGTGTGATCATGTGATGTATCTGACCCCAGGAATGTGTCAATAAAGTTTCCCCTTCCTGGGACAATGAACTCACGGTGTTCTTATTTCAATTTCCAGGAGTGTATGTGCAAGCGTGTCCAAGGATCCACATTGACAACAGATAGTCGTGTCACGAAGTCCAATTCGGTGTAGATGTTCATTACTAGGTAATAAGTTATTAATGACTCTGTACCAAGAGGAAGCTACTTCCATCGTATGGATCGGGAGGCTGATTTTGGTCCATACAACCTTCCACTGAACACGCGATGATAACACGGAATTGGGGCAGACCACCCCGTCCCACGAATCAAGCAGGAATTGTGTCGTGACGATTTGCCGCCTCAAGACAAGATGTCGTCCCCCAGATAGCTCACTGCAATATAAAATTCTCGAACGAGACGCAATTTGAAATGAATGCGACTTACGTCAACAGGCGAAGCAAGACTCATTGACCGTACGAGAGTGAAGAGCCGTGACGTGATAGTATGCAGTTGACGGGTAACAACCAGCATCATGCGTCGGACATGCAATGCAGACGCCTTGCGTGTGATATCTGAGAGCGAAAAACCTCCTCTGTGTGCGGCTTCGTCAGAATTTCGTAACGTACTTTAAATATATGGCCAGACCATATAAGTCGGTAAGACAGTTGCCACCATTGCTACCATTTTCGGAAGGGGAAATATCTGCAAGATATAGCATGCCCTACATGAAATATAGGTATCCAATATTCGTACTTTCTGCAAAATGGTATGTGAGCCTCGTTGACGTTCCAGTACGGCACCCTAAATTTTATCGCTAACGGATAGCCGATTCGCTGTCATCTTCACTGGGCAACGATCAACGACAATCCCCCAAAGTAGAAGTAGGAATCGCAACTCTGACACGAAGGCCTCCATACAAGCGTGTGTTGCCTCCATACAAGCGTGCGTTAGCAATCCCTGATTTTCTTATTTTTTTACTTGGGGCCTACGTGGAAGGACAAGAACGAGGAATAGTGCCCGCCCTTATCCTAGAGTGAACCCGGGACTTTAAAGATATTGCATGGCTGTCTTGAGTTACGCGCATCAGCTACGCAAGGCGGGTGACCTTGAACGAGCTTCGCCTGGCTGCCGCTAGGCGCTGGAGGATCGCGCTCTAGTTCTAACAGAGCGCGATCCGCTGCTAAAAAGAACTTCCGGTGCGGCAACGCCCATCCGGTCGGGCTCTGATTGGCCAGCGCATTCTTATCAGCAGCGCCGTCAGGCGCTGCGCGTACCGAGGCAGCTGCACGTCATTCGACTCGAGGCAGCCGCACAGTACAGACAGCCATGCCTTACCGCAGGAGAAGATATGCAAGAAGAACGAGACTACCAGTGTACAAGAATGTTGATACATTCAATTTTACACCTAAGAATACTGCACAACAACAGCTATTAGGAGGGCCTATTGTTTTTGTAGGCTGCAAGATTAATTTCTCATGTACTACAACAGAGGTAGTTGCTGGCAATTCATGGTTAACAATTGCTATAATACGAGGAGGTGATTCAGCACTAGGAGGATTGGAGAGCTATAATGAGAGAGATATTATAACATTTCGTACGTTTTCAATTGGTGTTATTCCAAACAAGAATTACGGCACTGCAGTTGTTACTGCATGGCTGTCTACTCGTACACCGTGTAAGGCGGGTGACCTTGAAACTGACTTAGTCGCTGGCGAGGCAGCAGCGGAGGATCGCGCTCTAGTTATAACTAAGCGCGATCCGCTGCTAAAAAGAACTTCTGGTGCAGCAACGCCCATCCGGTCAGGCTCTGATTGGCTGGCTGTGCGCTTATTAGTAGTGACGTAGCGCGTAGCTCTTATCAGGAACAACTACCGCGTGCTGGCTGCTACTGACGCCACTGCATCTCTGACTGTTCACGAAGAAACAGCATTGTACAGACAGCCATGCTTCACTCTAATTGAATACACAGAAGCATGTTTATACTGTTGTACATATCTTTTACCTTAGGTTAGGCGGCGGAGTTACGACTCCCGGGGAGGTGGGTGGGTAACTATTTTTGTCGATGATTTATTACATTTTAATAACTATAACTACACATTGATCTTGCCAAAAGCCGAGAAGCGATTCTTCTTAGTGTTTTAGTCTCTGGGACACTCTGGGAGGCTCTCTGGGTGACTCTGGGATGTCTTCTGGGTAACTCTGGGATTCTCTGGGCACTCTGGGCATCTCTGGATTACTCTGGGATTTACTCTTGGGTGCTCTGGGATTCTCTGGGTACTCAACTATTCTCTGTGTACTCTTTGAATTCATGCATGGCTGTCTACTCGTACGCTGTGTAAGGCAGGTGACCTTGAAACTGACTTAGTCGCTGGTGAGGCACCAGCGGAGGATCGCGCTCTAGTTCTAACTAAGCGCGATCCGCTGCTAAAAAGAACTTCCGGTGCGGCAACGCCCATCCGGTCGGGCTCTGAGTGGTTGGCTGTGCGCTTATCAGAAGTGACGTAGCACGTAGCTCTTATCAGGAACGACTACCGCGTGCTGGCTGCTACTGACGCCACTGCATCTCTGACTGTTCACGAAGCAACAGCATTGTACAGACAGCCATGCTTCACTCTAATTGAATACACAGAAGCATGTTTATACTGTTGTACATATCTTTTACTTTAGGTTAGGCTGCGGCAGTTACGACTCCCGGGGAGGTGGGTGGGTAACTATTTTTGTCGATGATTTATTACATTTTAATAACTATAACTACACATTGATCTTGCCAAAAGCCGAGAAGCGATTCTTCTTAGTGTTTTAGTCTCTGGGACACTCTGGGATGCTCTCTGGGTGACTCTGGGATGTCTTCTGGGTAACTCTGGGATTCTCTGGGCACTCTGGGCATCTCTGGATTACTCTGGGATTTACTCTTGGGTTCTCTGGGATTCTCTGGGTACTCAACTATTCTCTGTGTACTCTTTGAATTTTTACTATATTCTGTGTTCTTTATGTATTTCTTATCAATTTATTTCATGCATAGCTGGCTTGAGTTACACGCATCAGCTACGCAAGGCAGGTGACCTTGAACGAGCTTCGCCTGGCTGCCGCTAGGCGCTGGAGGATCGCGCTTTAGTTCTAACAGAGCGTGATCCGCTGCTAAAAAGAACTTCCGGTGCGGCAACGCCCATCCGGTCGGGCTCTGATTGGCCAGCGCTTTCATATCAGCAGCGCCGTCAGGCGCTGCGCGTACCGAGGCAGCTGCACATCATTCGACTCAAGGCAGCCGTACAGTACAGACAGCCATGCCACCCACAAAACGTCCCCAAGAAAGGACAGCGCCCTCGAAGCTTCGTACGTTGAGAAATTTGCATTTGTCTTCATTTAAGCTCGCACCTGAAGTACAACAAAAACATCGGTTATCATGTTTAACAAAGGGACTTCCTCATCTCGACGAAGGAGGACCACCAGGTCATCGGCATACGCCCAAACTGTGGGGTTCCTCCCTGAGAGTTCTAAAAGTTTTAAATCCAACAGCTGATCAGCAACTTGCCGCAACGACGGTTCAGGAAACAGGATAAACAAAGACATATAGAGAGCGATCTGCCTTGAGGCGCTCCCCCACAGAGAACAAAGGGCAGCGGTAGCCGTTCATGGACAATCAATGACGCTGCAATGTTCCTGTACACGTTAAAAAGAACGACACGTGCGGGAGCGGTAAAGTCAACAATCAGAGAGGCATCACGTCCTCGTACATATAATTCACGAAGAAGTGCACAATGAAACTCATACGTGTTCCAAAAGTCTCTCGGCCTTGCTGCACAATAACATATCAGCGTTTTCTGGGTTCGCTGCTTTGAACACTCAGATCACCATTCCAGTGAGGATGGGTAACGCTGTAGCGATCGGAGGTGAAACTCCCACTCAGGATCAGTCACCGCATCAACGGACCCATCAGCGACATTGAGCATCCTCTGAGCACGACTGTATTTCATAGGTTGTCGGACGAGGTTGACAGTCGTTGCAACAACACAGTGATCAGTGAAATATGTAGGAATGACGTCGACAGCAGGAATCTGAGGACACAAAACATCGGACAAATAAAACCTGTCAAATCTGCTAATAGACGCCGCTGTAAAAAACGGGTATTTCATCAACGAATCGGCCGGCCGCGGTGGTCTAGCGGTTCTGGCGCTGCAGTCCGGAACCGCGGGACTGCTACGGTCGCAGGTTCGAATCCTGCCTCGGGCATGGGTGTGTGTGATGTCCTTAGGTTAGTTAGGTTTAAGTAGTTCTAAGTTCTAGGGGACTTATGACCTAAGATGTTGAGTCCCATAGTGCTCAGAGCCATTTGAACCATTTTTTTCATCAACGAATCAATTCATGGAGATCACGACTAAAATTAAAATGAGGGGGGACTGATCAACGAGCCGCAGCACACAGTTGAAGTCACCACCCAGTAGAAGGTCCTCAGGATTCTTACCTAAAAGATAAGGCAGCTCCTCTCTGAACACTTCGAGCGCGCCACCGTGTGACCCGTGCCAGACGGCGCATAAAGCACAATTAGGGTATGGTCAAAAAGACGAGAACCAATCCAGCGGCCAGAATCGACTACTTACATTTAGTGACGGAATACCTTTACGATAAAATAGAGCAGTATGCGTCGAATCTTCAGGTGCTACCTTAAAAAAAGGTCAAAAAACAGGTAAGAGAAATGATTGTAAACAGTACTTCCTGCAAGAAGATAATACCTGCACTATAAATAAACAGAGGAAGAGGAGCGAGGTGTAACTCAGATTCAAAGCAACTGACATTCAAAGTAACAAGGGTGTACCCTATGCCTGAGTCATCTACCAAAGTGGGACAAAAGTAAAGCCCATCTGTGCCACATTCCGACCATCAATCCTCTCCGGAGTCCATATACGAGTTCTAGAGAGGGGGACTAGTCTCACGCCCTGCAGAATCCTTACGCCGTGATTTCTTGCACGAGACAAAATGGTTCAAATGGCTCTGAACAATATGGGACTTAACTTCTGAGGCCATCAGTCCCCTAGAACCTAGAACTACTTAAACCTAACTAACCTAAGGACATCACACACATCCATGCCCGAGGCAGGATTCGAACCTGCGACCTTAGCGGTCGCGCGGTTCCAGACTGTAGTGCCTAGAACCGCTCCGCCACCCGGCCGGCTCAGCGTTCCCAGTGAATTTCCTTATCACCAGATTTAAGCAGCACATCCTTAAGATATTGATCATCTACTTTAGGTGACAAGTTGAAAACACGCACATTGGTATATGCAACATCAGCACCGAGAAGGAGGCAACACTAACAGACCCGTCCCTATGGCGGAAAGAAACCTGATTGTCGTGTATAAATAGCAACCTGTCTACTAAGAGGGGGTTCATGAATTTTACAAAGAAAACGTAAAGCTCAGTGTCAAAATATGCGATATAAATCTGATTATAAATAATACCAAACGTTTCAACTAACCAGTCATAAATTTCGAGGAAATTTGTCTGCACATTACTTATGGACTTGTCAAAAGCAAAACTAACAGTAGCTTTACGTAGTACCAACTTGGCCGACATGTTGACAACAAAACGGTAGAAACTGCAACCTAAAACACACCTAAATTAACACAAAAGACGATGCAATGACATAACCACTCACAAAAGTCACAGCACACCACGTAAACAATCAGCTGCTACGACTCGAAACGCCGAGGTGAAGCGGAAGAGTAAACACGTCCTACCTGTACGGCGTTACAGGCGGAACTACGTAGACCAGCAGGCCCGACTTGTCTTGTAAAAAGATCGAACTTGGTGTGGCACTCACCATACGCTAATTTTTTCTTTCTTAATAGTTTCTTTCTTGTTTTGATTTGTACTGTTAAGTCTGAAGCTTTCTACAGTGATAATACAATCAACTCCACGCAATAAAGTGGGGGAGGAGCGTGATTAAAATCTGCGTCCGAACAGCTTATTTACGTTTTCCATCTCACATTTTATTTATTTATCAGGTTCCATGGGAACATGCAAGCCAAAGCTACTTGGAAATGGAACGAGTCAGTACATAGTTTACAGAATTCTGACTAGAAAATTTATAAACAAATAATTAACGACTCATTAAGTACGAAAAAAAATAGAGTACACGAATAAATAACACGTTACAGAGAAAAGCTCTAAGTTCCTGCAAGGAACTCCTATACAGAATAGGACTGTGTACCAAGGAAACGTTTCAACTTTGATTTTAATACTCGGAGTTTATCACTTTCTTACAGTTCTGCTGGGAGCCTATTGTAAATGAAAGCTGCTTAATTGTCCATACCTACACGAAGTTCGCAAACTGACACTGCAGATCAGACTGATCGTCCTTTTCAATTCTAGGAATTTCTTGGTGAGTGCACGGAGTTGTCCCAAAATATAACCTCATACGAGATAATAGGGTCAAAGTAAACAAGTCTTCATGTTTGACGATCCATTTACTTTCCCATCTTTCTCCGTCTCTAGCAAGCTCGACGTCAAGGGGGAAATAAACTCACCCTTTCCTTTCTTCTTCAGTAAAATATTTAGGATTTTTTATAAGTCTTCTGTTGTGTTACCAGAATACCCGAGATATTATCGTATTTCCGCAGACTATCATGATTCCATTATGCGTCTCTAATTTTTCCTGCCTATAAATGTTTAAAATAGTGCTGTACTCCATATGAACCATTTTTGTACGCACTTTCCCTACGTCAACGATACCATTTGTGCATTAGGCAAATCAACTTTTACATCATTGTTTTTAAAATCAAGTGGCTCTAAGCACTATGGGACTTGTTGTGGTTGGCAGGAGAGCCAACACCGTGTTACTAGAGGAGGCCGAAAGTCACGTGTTTTAGCTCACGCAGGCTGGCGTGAGGTCTGGAACAGGACAAGGAAATTAGACTTTAGAAAAACGGACGTAGTTGGTGGAATACTTAACTTTAATCCATTAATGATGAACGTCGCTCTAGACGGTACATGATTCACAATATCAATAGTAACTGAATATGGCGCCTTGCTAGGTCGTAGCAAACGACGTAGCTGAAGGCTATGCTAAACTATCGTCTCGGCAAATGAGAGCGTATTTTGTCAGTGACCATCGCTAGCAAAGTCGGTTGTACAACTGGGGCGAGTGCTAGGAAGTCTCTCTAGACCTGCCGTGTGGCGGCGCTTGGTCTGCAATCACTGACAGTGGCGACACGCGGGTCCGACGTATACTAACGGACCACGGACGAGAATGCGACTCTTTCAACTTCAACATCTGTGACTTGAAAGTCCTGACCAATCGTTCAGCGGCACCGTTTGACTTGGGCGAAAACGGCGCGGTCGTTAGATGTTGAATGCCATTGGCCTTGCAGACTGACTGAAATTCTGCAGACATGAATTATGGGCCATTGTCGGAAACAATAGTCTGTGGAAGACCTTCAATGCAAAAGATAGCAGATAACGCTTGGATGGTGGCAGATGACGTCGTGGAAGACATCCGGACAACAAAAGGAAAATTACTGAATGAATCTACCACAACCAACCATCGAGCATTCCAGAACGGACCAGTAAAATCGATGTGTAAGCGTTGCCAAGGGGAAGTGGCTTTTGGCCATGCAAAGAATTTCCGCGGTGGTGCTGATTGTTGTTCGGCACATGCAAGAAGAACACATATTCGTAATCGCGGCATCGATTCCGAACCAAGTACAGTGCTGACGAGCAAGTTGTTTCGTTCTCACTATACCCCAATGTCCTTGGTGGAGAAGCTGTAAGACAGAGGACTGTAACGAACGTGGTACCACGACCCTGGACTGATCATTATCAGAACGCAACAGCAAAACACCACGCCGTACAAAAAGTCTCTCCTGGTGAGCAAAAAATCGGCGAACCAACGGATCCCCGATCCGTGACTTTGACGAGGGCCATTGCGTAGCAACAAAACGCAGAACGGTAGCAAGGACAGGGTCGGCAGCTGTGGCTGTAGCTACACGACGAAAATCAATCGGAAACGATTCGACCACGTCATCGGTTTCCGAATCAATGAACATGCAAGCAAGTTCGGAGGAATCGAATGCTCTATCCTCAGCAACAGGCAAACGGGACAACGCATCTGCGTTTCCGTGCTTAGCAGTGGACCGATACAAGATATCGTAGCGGTACTGCGAGAGGAAAATAGACCAGCGAATGAATTTCTGCGCTGTACGTGGAGGTACAGGCTTGTTCGGATGAAAAAGCGATGTCAAAGGTTTGTGGTCTGTGATGATGGTAAAGTGACGACCATACAAGGAATCATGAAACTTTGTAACACCAAATACGAGAGCCAATGCTTCTTTGTCTATCTGTGAATAATTTCTTTGCGCAGACGAGAGCAATTTGGACGCAAAGGCAATAGGGCGATCGTGCGATCCATCTTTGTGCGCAAGCACAGCATCGATCCCGAAATCCGATGCATCCACCATCAACAAATGGGGCTTCTGGGGATCGAATGGCGTAAGGCAAGTATTGGAAACCAACGCCGATTTCAACTGGCGAAAGGCGCGTTCGCATTCCGTCGTCCAGACGAACGGAACACCTTTACGGCGTAAGCGATGAAGCGGAGCTGAAATGGAAGAGGCGTGTGGAACATATCGGTGATAATAGTAGATTTTTCCCAGCACACTCTGTAGCTGCTTCAAATTCTGCGGCGAAGGCAAGTTTTGTAGGGCACGGAGATGCTCGGGACTGGGATGTATGCCGTGGGCATTGAGTACATGTCCCAGGTATGGTAAGTCACGAGCAAAAAACACACATTTGTCCTTCCGTAAGCGAAGACCATTATGTCGCAAGACCTGAAATAATGTTCCGAGATTGGCTAAATGTTCTTCTTCCATCTTTCCGGAGATCACAATATCGTCCAGATAGTTCGCTGCAGTAGGGACCGACGCACAAACAGTTTGTACATATTGCTGAAACAATACAGGGGCGGATGCACACCCGAATGGCAGCCGTTTGAATTGATACAACCCAAGATGCGTGTTAACCACCAAAACGCACTGGGATTCTACGTCCACCGGTATTTGCAAGTACGCATCTGCGAGGTCCAACTTCGAAAAATATTTACCCGGGCACAGTTTGTCAAAAAGATCTTCCGGGTGGGGTAAAGAAAAAGTTGCAATCACTAGTTGTGGATTCACTGTTGCCTTGAAGTCCACACAAAGTCTCAATTTTCCTGAAGGTTTTGGCAAAATTACTAAGGGTGATGCCCAGAGAGAAGCCTGCACACGTTCAATTACACCTTGTGATTCCAAATCGTGTAATGTTTTTGCGACCTCATCACGCAATGCGTGGGGAACATTGCGCACTCTGAAAAATTTCGGTTGCGCGGTTACTATCAGTTCCAAATGTGCTTTATAGTTCTTAGCACAACCAAGGCCCGGTGCAAAAATGTCTGCAAATTGTTCACATAGACGAGAAACACTGTCTGAAGGCACAGTCTGGTTCACTGATAGGACCTGATTTACTATAGACAAGTTAAACAACTGAAATAAATCGAAACCAAACAAGTTCATTACAGAAGAAGAATGAAGGACGTAAATGGACACAAGTTTTGTTTTTCCTTTGTATGTTGCAAGAAGGCTGCACTGTCCTAACACAGGGATCTCTTGACCTGAATAGCTAGTTAACTTAACATTTGCGGCACGCAACGCAGGTGTGCCCAGCAGTTTGTAAGTGTCTTGATTGATCAGTGAAACTGCAGCCCCGGTATCGAGCTGGAATGGTATCACTTTGCTGTTAATGTCCAAGTCCACAAAAAGTTTATTGTCCTGCTGACAACAAGAGCAACTGTCTCGTGCAACTTGAACTGACACTGGTACAAAATCACTTGCGACTTGACGGGAGTTCCGGTGATGTCGACGCACACTATTTGTGGGACGAACACAGTCACTGTTAGAGAGAGTGGCACTGGGCAGAGTGGAATGAACTACATGAATTTCCATGGTCGAAGTTTCGCGAGCCTGAGTATCCTTGGCTCGATTCCGATTCCGGCGTGAAGCAAAGGGCCTGGAATGGTTTTGAGCCTCCGATCTGAGCTTTTTCTGGCAAACACTCTGAACATGTCCTTTTTTATTTCAATAAAAGCAAATAGCATGGCGTGACGGGCAATTCTCACACGAATGTCTGGTAGCGCACCGCGGGCAGGATTTGTGCACTGCATTTGCTTGCCGGCATGGCACATGTGGCTGAGAGCCTGGAGGCAGTGGCGCGGCCGGGCGCGAGGTCTGTTTACTGCTCCGCGCAGCTCGCCCAGCGGGCCGGTTAACCTGACACATGGCTGGTGAAGTTTCAAATGATTCCTGAGCAAAGTCAAGTGTGTCCTGCCGATGCAATATGTCCATCACTTGTTGAAGGGAGGGATTGATTAGTTTCAAAATCTGTTCCCTTGTACGAACGTCAGAAACGTTCTGTGCAATTGCATCACGTAACATAGTATCTTTATAAGGGAGTCCACATTGACACTCAAAAGCACAATCCCTAGTAAGGCCTTTCAAGGTTGCAACCCACTCCCGATTAGTCTGACCTGCCCTACATTTTGTACGAAAGAAGGTATACCGTTTCGCAACTACATTAACTGATTCTTTGAAGTATGCATCTAATGCAGACAAAATTTCTTCATAGGACAGAGTTGCTATGTCGCGTCGGGGAAATAATTTTACTATCACACAGTACGTGTTCACCCCTACTGAGGACAACAAAAAAGGCTTCCGCTCGTTATCTTGAATTCTGTAGGCGGCGATATGGAATCCAAATTGGCGTGACCACTCCGTCCAGCTTTCCAGTGCAGCATCAAAGGTCGAAAAGTTGGTGCAACTGCGTGTTGTGGCTGCGTTAGCAGTGGAGCGGCTGCTGCTGCTCTGGACTAAAGCGCCTAGAACCGCTCGGCAACAGCGGCCGGCCATTGTTTTTACACAGTAGTTTCTTTGTGCTACTATATTATGCGATATCAGTAGTTTTTATTCTTGTTAGCGCTCAGTAATGCAGATAGAAGCGATGGAGGACTAATTTAACTGGGCAACTATTGGGCAATAAATTTACCTCAGTGGCCACAAAAGCAATGATGTGGAGCGATTTTGGAGAACCACCACAACCCATTATCATTTTTGCGAAGATGTTCAGTTTTCTAAATTAAATTACATCCACGATTATAGTGTGTTACCACAGCATATCCTCACTCGGGTGGGGGAGGGGGGCGAAGTGCACTCATTTTCTTCAAGTATCAGCTATATCTCCTATCAATGGACACTGTCAAATGTCTTCCTGAAATCAACAGAACTTGTGGGTGCTACGGCATCTAAATTTCCACATTTTTATTGGTCATATTAGAAGATCTGATCCAGGCACTAAAGCAAGCTGTATGTCTATTGGGCATCTGTCACATAATTTATGATTTAGGTAACACCGTATGGCATTACTTTTCTGGTATTTATGTATTAGGACTAGGGCCCGATACTTCTTTGTTGCGAAGCCTGACTTGTGAACAAAATAGTTTTATCTCAGACTTCTTGTCATTGTGTGTCTTGCACATAATTTCAATGTATTTACTCCAGAAACAGATTAGTGTTCCAGTGACAACATTGTCTTTATCTGGAGTTTTATGACTTACTTTTTTCATGGAGAATCTTTTCGTAACTCACCTTCAGAGTGTTAATTGGTGAACTTATTGTTTCCACATCGTACAGTCACATTAATGTGACCATTTGTCAAAAGCCTGAATAACTACCTTCTGCAGCGTGGACCGCTGCGAGACGTGCAGGAAGTGAGTCAGTGAGCTTCTG
This sequence comes from Schistocerca nitens, assembly GCF_023898315.1. NCBI lineage: Eukaryota > Metazoa > Arthropoda > Insecta > Orthoptera > Acrididae > Schistocerca > Schistocerca nitens. The sequence goes on from NC_064616.1 coordinate 561,231,609, forward strand.
GAAGATACCGAAATGGATGAGGAGCCTTGCAGACTCCAGCGCCATGGGCAGCTACGCTAGGCTCCTCGGGTGATGATGCTTGGCGCGAACAGCCCGATCGAAGTGAACACACGGATTCTCTATTGGGTTTTAATTTGGGGAATTTAGTGGCCAGTGGAGTACGGTAAAATCACCCTGGCGCTCCTCAAACCATGCACGTACACTGGGAGCTGTGTGACACATCGCATCGTACTGCTGCTAGATGCAATCGTGCCAACGAAAAATAAATTTCCTGTAGGGGTGGACATGGACCTCAAGGGTCAATACATTCCTGTGTTGATGCATTGTGCCTTTCAGAATGATGAGATCACCCAGGCAATGCCATGAAAAACCCCAGACCATACCGCCTCCTCCTCCTCCTCCTCCGGCTTGGACCCTTTGGTTGCAGGCATTTCATGCCGTACACAACGAGCATCTGTCCGATGGAGCATAAAGCGTGATTCATCTCAAAACGGCACCGGTCGCAACTCAGTGGAGGTCCAGTTGCGTTAATGGCGTGCAAATTCCAGCCTTCGACGCCAATGAACAGCTGTTAGCATGGGTGCGTGAACCAGGCTACTACTGAGGAGCTCCATACGCAGTAACGTTCGCTGAACAATCGTTGAGGAGACACTGTTGGCAGCCCCTTGTTTCATCTGGGCGGTCAGCTGCTCAACAGTTGCACCTCAACTCGCCCGGACACATCCCCAAAGCCGTAGTTCACCCCTGTCATCTATGGCTCGTGGTGCACTACAGTTGCCTTGGCGCTGTTTCTGGACAGCGTCATTTTGCCATGCAGAGTATATTTTAACCATGGCAGCACGTGAACAATTTACAAACTTAGCCGTTTCGGAAATGCTTCCATCCTTGTACCGAAAGTTAATGATAATGCCCTTTTGGACGTGAGATAAATCGTGCAGTTTCCGCATTACGACAACGACTCCACTGTTGTCCTGGTTGGTTGGTTGTTAGGAGAAGGAGACCAGACAGCGTGGTCATCGGTCTCATCGGATTAGGGAAGGATGGGGAAGGAAGCCGGCCGTGCCCTTTCAGAGGAACCATCCCGGCATTTGCCTGGAGTGATTTGGGGAAATCACGGAAAACCTAAATCAGGATGGCCGGACGCGGGATTGAACCGTCGTCCTCCCGAATGCGAGTCCAGTGTCTAACCACTGCGCCACCTCGCTCGGTTGTTGTCCTGGTCCCCCGACACACTTTCTATATCCACCACATCTTAATGCTGCCACCTGCTGTCTGTGACTGGTTATTGCCCGTTGACATCGAACATAGGAGATAGTCACATAAATGTGGCTGGACCGTGTAATGTTTTTCCTATTCGCGCCCCATTCAGTTACAATTTTTAGCAGCATTTTTTTCTGTGCCTACGTTGTAGCTAATCTTCATCTATATCTACATTTCTAATTAGGAAGTCACTTTATGAAGTGTGGCGAAGAATACTTCGTGTGCCTCTGCCATTTTCTTCCTTTCTTATTCCAGTCGTTACTGGTATGCAGGCTGAACGATTGATTGTAAACTTCCATGTGACCTCTTACATTAATTTTCTTTCCGTGTAACATGCGTAGAGGGAAACAACTTATTGGTTTACTCTTCTTGGAACTGTTGCTCTCTGGATTTTAACAATAATCCACACCTTGATGCATACGCCTCACTTTTAGCGTCTGCCACTGGAGCTCCACGAGCATCTCCCTGACGCTTACACACATGCTAAACGAACCTGTGACGAGAGGCGCCACTGTTTTTTTTTTTTATCTTTTATATTTCCTCTATCATTACATTTCGGTATGGATTCCAACTTGTGAGCAGTAGTCAAATATCTGGCGTACAAGGGTTTTGTAAACTACGTCCTTCTTGGGTGGTCTACACTTTCTGAGGATTCTTCCAGTGAGTCTGAGTACGGCATCTCCAGTTATTAAGATTAGTTTTCTGTGGTCGTTAAACTTCAATTCGTACCGCGCACATACTTGCGGATATTTGCTGGATCTGACTGCTTCCAGTGACTGTTCGGCAATCAGGTATGTATGTATGTATAGGTAATCACTAAGTAATGGGTCTTTCCGCCTATTTATGCGCAATACGTTACATTGGTTTGTTATGAAACTTCACTGTTAATCTCTTCTCCAAACAGAGCACCTCCTCAGGTCCTGCATTTCGCTAGAATTGTCTAACTGTGTGACTTCTCTGGATACAATAGCGTCATGGAGCTTCCGAAGTTGTCTGTTGGGTGTTACAACATTTCTTTGGGGTACGACTCAGGTTACTGCTAAGTCTGAAGATTTCTCACCGTTACGATTGACATATACATCTACATTGACACCCTGCAAATCATTCTTAAGTGCCTGGCAGAGGGTTTATCACACCACCTTCAAAATAATTCTCTATTATTCCACTCTCGAACAGCGTACGGTAAAAACGAACTCCTATATCTTTCCGTGCGAGCGCTGATTTCCCTTATTTTATTATCATGATCGTTCCGCCCTGCGTAGGGCGGCGTCAACAAAATATTTTTGAATTCGTAGGAGAAAGCCGGTGATTGAACTTTCGTGAGAAGATCCCGCCGCTACGAGAAACGCCTTTGTTTTAATAATGTCCACCCCAAATACTGTATCATCTCAGTGACACTCTCACCATTATTTCTCGATAATATAAAACGTGCTGCTCTTCTTTGAACTTTGTCAATGTAATCTCTTTAATAGATCTGTTGCATCTTCTAAGTGTTTGGCCAATATAACCCAGTTTTCGGTTTGCAATCCCCACAACATTTTCTGTGTGTCTTTTCCAATTTAAGTTGTTCGTAACTGAAATTGTTAGGTATTTAGTTGAATTTACGGCCTTTAGATTTGGTTGATTTATCGCGTAACCGAAGTTTAACGGATTCCTTTTAGCACTCATGTGGATGCCCTCACAGTTATCATTATTTAAGTTCCATTTCCATTTTTCGCGCGATGCTGATCTCTTATCTAAATCGATTCGCAATTGGTTTTGATATTTGTTGACTTTACTGCACGATATATGACAGCACCATCTGCAAACAAACTAAGACGGCTATTCAGATTGTCTCCTAAATCGTTTATTAAGATGAGAAACAGTAGAGGGCCTATAACACTACCTTGGGGAACGTCAGAAACCACTTCTGTTTTACTCTGTGACTTTCCGTCAGTTACTAAGAAGTTACCTCTCTGATAGGAAATAACGAATCCAGTCGCATAACTGGGGCGATATTCCATAAGCACGGAATTTGATTACAAGCAGCTTTTGGGGTACTGTGTCAAAAGCCAAATGGAAATCTAGAAATACGGTATGAATTTGAAATCCCTCGTCAATAGCACTCAACACTTGGTGTGATTAAAGAGATGGTGGAGATTAGCCTTTAACGTCCCGTCGACAACGAGTTCCTTAGAGACGGAGGACAAGCTTGGATTAAGGAAGGGCCGGCCGGGATGACCGAGCGCTTCTAGGCGCTGCAGTCTGGAACCGCGCGACCGCTGCGGTCGCAGGTTCGAATCCTGCCTCAGGCAAGGATGTGTGTGATGTCCTTAGGTTAGTTAGGTTTAAGTATTTCTAAGCTCTAGGGGACTGATGACCTCAGAAGTTAAGTCCCATAGTGCTCAGAGCCATTTGATCCATTCAGGAACGATAGAGACGGAAAGCGGCCGTGCCCATTCGAAGGAACCGTCCCGTAATTTGTCTTTAATTGATTTAGGGAAATCACGGAGCACCTAAATCAGGATGGCCGAACGCTGGTTTGAACAGTCGTCCTTCTGAATGCGAGTCTAGTGTGCCACAGCGCTACCCCGCTCAGTGTGAGTAAAGAGCTAGTTGTGTTTCCCAAGAACGACAGTTTCTAAGTCCGTGGTAACTGTGTGTCAATAGACTGTTCTCTTCGAGGTGTTCTGTTTGCAAGGAACTCTTCTGTCCAGCCGAAAAGTTGGTCTGACATTCCATACTCTCATATTTTGTTCATTAGGCGGCAATTCGGTACTGCACCGAACGCCTCCCGGAAGTCAAGGAACACAGAATCAACTTAGAAGTCAGTTTTTACTAACCTCCACGCCTAGTGGACGAACTGAGCGATCTACGCTTCATACGATCGTTGTTTGTGGAATCCACGTTGATTCCTAAAGAGGAGATTTATGGTCTCCAGAAATTTCATGAAACGCGATACTGTAATTTATTCTAAAATTCTACAACAAATTGTTGTCAACGATATAGTCCTGTATTTGCAAGCATCTGCTCGCTAGACCTTCTTGAAAACTGTATTCACCTGCGTATTTTTGCAATTACTTAGAACGCTTTGGTCCTCCATCCACCTACAATCGAAGTCTGCTACAAAAGGTGCAGTTTCTTTCTAATACCCTATTATAGAATCGTATAGGTGTCCTCTCATGTCCAGTCGTCTTTCCTCTGCTGAGAAATTTTAGATGATCTCACGGTCACTTATTTTGATCTGTCTTTTTGACGTTCGTGTCTCGATTGAAAGGAGTTACCACAGTACAACATTTCTCAGTGAGACAATTTTTAAAAAGGATTTTAGTCTTTATGTCTTCTCTCTGTCATCCTCCGTTTCGAAGCCATTACGGCCACAGAGTTTCTGGACAGATGGTTTAGATGCGTCTACTGATTTAACGCAAGTCCAGTACTTTATTAGGATTTGCTAGCAGATCGGTATGTAGTATTTTATTTTTGAATTCTTGAACACTTCAAGCATGGCTCTCCTTATGCTAATTTTGGCTTTGTTCGTCTTTTTTACACCCTTTATATAGGTGTAGCAGACAACGCATGTACAACATGGCAGGCACATATCCTTGGTTGTTGGTATATCGGTAAACAGATAACACGGCACAGCAGGATAATAATTTGTAAAGAAAATTTCATTTTTCGTTGATAGTTGCTCTGAAACAATTGTTCACAGTTACTATTCGCTCAAATCCGCAACTTATTCAGTGTCCATAATAACTAGCAGTTGCCTTTGCCGTACTGCTAAGGTTTAACAATGAAGATAAAACTGAGTTAATTATCTTTGTGGTTTTATAGTATACGTTGCTAATAGCATCTGCCTTTGTGCACTCTCCGAAGTTTCACAGTAACGTGGAATCCAGTTAATGTTTTCAACCTTTCAAAGATGAAATACAGTATGAAGAAAGTGGAATGCAATCGAAATCATCTGCTTCTACTGAAGACCAACATATGTGTTATTTATTAGTTAATTTCTTAGAAATTCGTCGAAATTTCATTACAAATTATGGAAACATTATAAGAAACAGGAAGCAACTCATGAGATTCCGTGAACTGAGTTAAAACGATGATTGTTTGATTGTTGTGATGATTGAAATACAGAACAAAAAGCAGAATAACTTTCAAGCTCAAAGAAAACAAGACAATAATAGCTTTTAGTGAGAAAAGAAAGACTAAATTTTTTGATTAAACGAAGAAAGGAGAAAATGCTTTAACTTAAGCAGTGTGCAAAGCCGGTCTGGTTTCGTAAAATCTGAACATCAGTTTTATAAATGGAAGAATGATTTACAAGAAGAACAATATATGAGCAAAAATGAAAAACGCTAAAGTGTGAAATGAAAAGCATACGAAAGATTTAGAACTGCTCGTGAGAATCAGTGCATCATTACCAAGGGAGATCTACGACACTGAGTGTTCTGAACTGCAGGTGAGATGAATGTCACTGATGTCCAGGCTTCTTCGACCTGGTTAAACAGATTCAGAAAATTATACGGAAAAGAAGTCGCAAAATTACGAAGTTTACCTCGAGTAAACACGTAGAGGAGACGTCGTTAGTAGATAATACTATAGACAAATTCGTAGCTTGGGTAAAACGAAGCTTCTTGTTACCCTCTAAAATTCTGTGTACAAAAGCCAACTGTTAGCATTCCTGCAAACCCACTTTATCATTTCTAGGAAAACAGAAGACAGCCATTTGTCCAGTCTATGAGTGCTGTGACACATTCACAGACAACAATGCCAATGATAAGTATCAATAGATTACCGTTTCCGCAGCTTCAGCTCTGTCTTCAGGAACATGGATAGAGATTATCACCAAAAATTTAAAGAAAATGACTCTTTACTTGCAAAAGTCTTTTAATAGAAATAGCAAAATCCGGAAAAATGGGAGAGAATGTTACATTCAAACGTCTTCTTACCATTTGCACAAAACAATGCATTGCTTTTGTTGGACTTTTCTCCTGGACAAAGTGACAACTCTGTCCTTAGAAACACGACAAAACATATAATTCGGATTCCACCTGGAACTGACAGGGTGATTCAGCGTCTCGATAAAATTTTTTTCAACAATTTAAAGCATTTTTTCAGAAAATTATCGGACAGTATAATTTCCGACTATCTGTGGGATAGTATTGTAAAACTTCACTCATTTCTGCATTATTTATTTATTTAGCGTATAGCATAACACATGAACAGCGACTAACAATTGTGGAATTTCAGCATTGTCATTTTGCATCATCACTTTTACGAATTTGATCAAGGATACCTGGTACACAGCACAATATACAAAACAACGGGTACGACCATTTCTTACTCCGTTACAATTCTGTCTAAATAAAACTAGTAATTACTGTGAAGTGCTGAATGCATTAATTTCTCGTTTATCACGTGTGCATGGTGTAAGGAAAATGTTTGTTTTCGTCATCGCATAGCCACATCGGATAAACAAGCAATAAACAAGGACCTGTTTCACTGTTAGAAAAATATACATTATTCAAAAATTGTCATAAGATCTGTGCTACAGGAATTGTTACAAAATATTTGTCAACAAATTAAAGTCCCAATTGATGGAAGTCGTCTGTAATGTAACATCGTACACTACCTTGATTTTCTTTCCTCTGCTAGTCTCTTGTGCAACAACTACATCTCTGCCACAGTTTAGCTGTCGATATGAGCTGCAAGTTATTGGAAAAATTTATGACTTGAGACGTTTTTCGTATGGTTTAAGTGTTTAAAATTCACGTGTATGTACTTTGGACTTGGCGCTAAGCGGCGCTACGTCCCCTTGTCACAGCTGCGTCCGTTTATTCGCCGATTTGCGCGCTGGGCAAGAATGGCTGTACAAAACGCTGTGTAAGCAGTTCTTCATGTGGCAAAAGCAACTTTAACATTTTTTTAAAAAATACTTTCAGTGTGCCTTAGTACCTAAAATTTTGACAGTGCATTTCTTTCGGTGTATTCTCCCTGTGTGAAACATTTCAGGCTAGGTTTCGACAGGTGCTATTGGACCTTTCCCTTGTAAGATGATACTTCATGAGTCTATTCTCTGATTAATTGCTCAAGGTAATGTTCGAATAAGGCATTTAGAACAATTTCACACGAATCCCTGTCATTCTACTCACCCTGATCACTTGAATCCCCCATTTATAGCAGGTAATTTGAAATTTCCCATTAATACTGTGACATCACCACGAAATTTACTCACATCTTTCTCGAAGTTTTCCCAAAAGTGTTCCGCCACTACTGCTCTTCATGCAGGGATCTGTAAAAGAATACGATTACCATGTTTAAGCCATCTTTGACACGTATCGCCACCCAAATTATTTCCCATTCAGATTCAGTACTAACGTCACCAGATTATATCGTATTTTTTACGGCTGTGAACTCTCTATCGTCGGCGTACGGGGATATATAGAACTTCGTTGCTAATAAAATATGCTTTCAGCCATCTTTCTCCACCTAGAACTATGCGGCATTTCTATCGCTTATAAGCGAGACTGGTTCTGGAACCTTTCCATGGATTCTCCTGCAGCCAACTAATACTGTATTAATATTCTCTTTCTCCGATCTGCCATGACGAATGCTAGTATCTGTACTCATTGTGGCTGATATTCTACCCTGTCTCAAATCTGAATGTAACTTGAGGCCTGTAGAGGGATTTCTCTCTCCTTAGCAATAAACAAAAAAAAATAATAAGTAAGAAATAAAATAAAATAAAATAAAAAATAAAAAAAAAGATTGCGCGACACCTGTAATCTCCTACCCTAGTAGCCGCTTCCTGCGTATAGTATACGTACATGTTAAGAGGTGTTCTGAAATTCCCCATCCGATAGTGTGGACATCAAGAAATCCACATGCGACTTCATCACAGAGTCGTCTAAGCCTCATGTTTCCACGCGGCTTCAAATCAAAGTACTGTGACAGGTTCTGGGAACGATGCTGCAAAACGCAACATCGCCTTCCACGCTTTCACTTCACAAGACTGTGGTGCTTGACTTCCTACACTGGGGAGGGCAGCAGACCGATTCGTTCTCATAAGAGGCATGCGGACTATGGGAATGGCTTGTTAGAGTACTTGGTGTTACATATTGTTGCCATCTCCCCACAGTGAGTCTATTACGATTGTGGAAAAGTTGTATTTAGGGTAGACTCCAATATGCTCAGACTTCGTAAAAGACCATACTCTCTCTGTTATGGAGCATGCATTCTTGCACGAGGCTCTCTTACGATATATTTTAGGTGACTTTGGTCGGTCTGTCACAGGACGCGATACAACGTTGCGGAACAATCATACGGTAACCATTATTCTAGTTTAATCGACTATCACAATAATAACGTTTCTTTTTAATTCGGTAATTCCTGTTACTTCCCCCACCGACCAATTTTGGCAATGGACACTCGTTACAATTCATTGGTCCTAAAATTGATAATATACTCGTTACAAGATCGGTAGTTTCAAGATACCTATTTATTTTCGCTCTAAAAATACCTAGCCGAGCGGGGTAGCCGTGCGGTCTTCGGCGTCTTGTCACGGTTCGCGCAGCTGACCCCGTCGGAGGTTCGAGTCCTCCCTCAGGCATGGGTGTGTGTGTTGTCATTAGCGTAAGTTACTTTAAGTTAGATTAAGTAGTGCGTAAATCAAGGGACCGATGACCTCACCAGTTTGGTCCCATATTCCTTACCACGAATTTCCAGATTTGCCAAAGATACCTACATGTAACTTTTAAACCTCTTTTTGTCACTACTACAGCGTTTAATGTCTCAATAAGGTATTGCAATAAAAACGTAGAATATGTTTCCATTATTCCTGACGTGGTGAATTCTAGCACCGGAATTCTCATGCCATTGATATATCAGACACACGGTCTACTTCATACCTATGTACTTCGACTGGGTTTGTGTCGAAATTCCGAGAAGACAAGACGATCAGATGCACTTTCGAACCACTCTACAACGGTATGGTTACCTTCCGGACGGGGGCATCCTTATATTGGAGGAAATGTTCTCCTTCATACTATCGCAACGTATTGGCAAACACCTGCCAGCGACAATAATAGATTGTCCGAGTGCAAACCAAGAAAACTCATGAATACCATCACACCATATAACCTTTGCCGAATTTCACTGTCATCCTAACGCTCTCGGGTGAATACCACTTGCCACCTGCCCGTCTGACTGCCACATTACATATCAGTGCATAACACCTTCATCTACTGCTATGTAGCCATGCAGGCCCTCCCAATTAGGTGACGTACGGAGATTAAGTTGAAAAATAGGGTTTTGTAGGTAAAAGATTGGGGAATAATGTGGTGTATTGGAATCATGAATAACACCAACCTGCTTTCAGAAAAATATGTGTTGCATTATTTACTGAACGCCTCTCGTACAACGACGAAAATATTCCCAAAAAAGCAGGTAGATGTCTCCTGTTGGTATAAACAATCGAAATTAGTTTCTGAAGCAGTAGATGAAGGTGTTATGCACTGATATGTAATGTGGCAGTCAGACGGGCAGGTGGCAAGTGGTATTCACCCGAGAGCGTTAGGATGACAGTGAAATTCGGCAAAGGTTATATGGTGTGATGGTATTCAACCACCCTACTGGACAATGTCGGAGCCAACGTCTTGCGGCATCAGTAACCTCCCCGTAATCCATGTACTTCTTCCCAAGGAGAGCATCCTTCATTGCGCCAAACAGTTGGAGGCCGGAAGGCGCGAGATCCGGCCTGTAGAGTGGATGAGGAAGAACGATCCAATGAAGTTTTTTGGGTTCGTCTCAGGTGTCTTGCGTTGTCATGAAGAAGGAGCAGTTCGTTTGCATTTTTCTAGCGACGAACACTCGGAAGTCGTTTCTTTTGTCAATGTCCTGAGGGAAGCACACTACACTTTAGAGTTCATCGTTGCATCATGAGGGAGGATATCGAACAGAATAACCCCTTCTGAGTCCCAGAAGACCGTCGCCACGAAATTACTGGCCGAGGGTGCAACTTTGAACTTTTTCTTCGGAGGAGAGTTGGTGTGGTGCCCCTCCATGGATTGCCGCTTTGTTTCCGGTTCGAAGTGACGAACCTATATTTCATCGCCTGTGACGATGATCGACAAAAAAATTGTCCGATCGATCTCGTAACGCGCAAGCAATTCCTCGTTGCTCTTCGTGGTCCTCCATTACGCGGCGGGGAACCCCGGGGGAACACACCTTTGAATACCCCAAATGTTGGACAATTGTGTCAGCACTACCAACAGAGACGTCCTTTTGTGCCCTCGCCCAACAACTCACCGAGCTTTTGTCCACTGCCAGTTCTCCGCAGACATTCTGCAAGCGCCTGTGAATATCTTTCATGCTCTGATTTTCCACCAAAAGAAACCCAATGACAGATCTTTGCTTGGAATGCGCCTCCGATACAGATGCCATTTTGAAGGCTACATATAGCGCCACAACCTATCGGAAATTCGTGAATCTATAGGGGCTGAAGGGGGAATGTTCCACGATGTCCCACAAAAATTCCGTATTTTTTCAACCGAAACTGATCGAAAAAAATGTGTTGCATTACTTATTGAACGCCCTTCGTACATGTGTTAAGGTTTTCAATGAAAGTGCAACTGCAACGTACTGTTGGCGCAGTGTGGGAACAGCTATCGACCAAATGCGCGCCTCACACGTTACGCTGAAAAGTTCGGCAGCATTCTATAATCTCAACATTCTCGCCAGCGTAAAAAACGCAGTGGGCATAATTCGCGAAATTTTGCAAGTGTTAAGGAAATTTCGTACATAAATCACTCTTTATTCTAGAGTGTGACAGTAAACTGTGCCGCAGAAAGAACGAAGGAATCGCAGTTTAACTAACTTAAGATATTTTGGCAAATACTGCCCGCCATTCTGATCACACGAGCGGCACCCGGAGGAAAGTAATATCAGATGATTTTAACTGAATTAATATTACTGAATTCTCCAAAACTTGGGCACTAGCGCCAAGACACAATCAATGCCTTCTCTGCGCTATAGCAATGGAAATACTATCGATTCCTATCAATGACAGTATTGCTAAAGCAGAGTTAATAAACACAGCCTTCTGAAATTTCTTCACCCATGAATACGAAATAAATATTCCAGAATTCGAATCAAGAACAGCTGCCAACATGAGTAATGTGTAAATAGATACCCTCGGAGTAGTGAAGCAAGTTAAATCACTTAATAAAAGCAAGTCTTCCGGTACAGACTTTATACCAATTAGGTTCCTTTCAGAGTATGCTGATGCAATAGCTCCATACCTAATAGATCCGTACCCAAAGACTGGAAAGTTGCATAGGTCACACTAATATTCAAGAAAGGCAGTAGGAGTAATACACTGAATTACAGGCCCATATCATTAACGTCGATGTGCAACAAGATTTTGGAACATATACTGTGTTCGAACATTATGAATTACCTCGAAAGAGAACGGTCAAAAATGGTTCAAATGGCTCTGAGCACTATGCGACTTAACTTCTGAGGTTATCAGTCGCCTAGAACTTAGAACTAATTAAACCTAACTAACCTAAGGACATCACACACATCCATGCCCGAGGCAGGATTCGAACCTGCGACCGTAGCGGTCGCTCGGCTCCAGACTGTAGCGCCTAGAACCGCACGGCCACTCCGGCCGGCGAGAACGGTCCATTGACCCACAGTCAACACGGATTTAGAAAAAATCGTTCTTGTGAAACACCAATAGCTCTTTACTCACACGAAGTGCTGAGTGCAATTAACAAGAGATTTCAAATTGATTCTGGCTTTCTAGATTTCCAGAAGGCTTTTGACACTGTACCTCAAAAAAACTGCTTGTAGCCAAATTGTGTTTTTATGGAATACCGTCTCAGTCATGCGACTGGATTCGTGATTTCCTGTCAGATAGTTCACAGTTCGTAGTAATAGATGGGAAGTCATGGAGTAAAATAGACGTGATTTCTGTTGTTCGCCAAGGTAGTGTTATAGGCCCGCTGTTGTTCCTTATCTATATCAACGATTTAGGAGACAACCTGAGTAGCCGTCTTAGGTTGTTTGCAGATGATACTGTCATTTATCGCTTGTTAAAGTCATCAGAAGATGAAAAACAATTGCAAAACGATTTAGAGAAGGTGTCTTTATAGTGTGAAAATTCGAAGTTGACCGTAAATAATGAAAAATGTGAGGTTTTCCACATATGTGCTAAAATAAATCCCTTAGACTTCGGTTATATGATAAGTCAATCAAATCTAAAGGCCGTAAATTCAATTAACTACTTGGGAATTTCAATTACGATCACCTTAAATCGGAAAGAACACATAGGAAATGTTGTGGGGAGGACGAACCAAAGGTTGCGTTACATTGGCAGAACATTTAGAAGATGCAACAGATTCTACTAAAGAGAGTATCTACACTACGCTTGTCCGTCCTCTTTTGGAGTACTGGTGCGCGGTGTGGGATCCTTACTAGATTGGATTAACGGAGTGCATCGAGAAAGTACAAAGAAGAGCAGCACATTTTGTATTATCGAGAAATAGGGGTGAGAGTGTCACTGAGATGATACAGGATTTTTTGGTGGCCATCATTAAAACAAAGACGTTTCTCGTTTCGGCGGGGTCTTCTCACGAAATTTTAATCACCAGCTTTCTCCTCCGAATTCGAAAATACGCGATAGGCAGGGAGAAACGATCATCATAATAAAATAAGAGTAATCAGCACTCGCACGGAAAGATATAGGTGTTCGTTTTTTCCGCGCGCTATTCGAAAGTGGAATAATAGAGAATTATTGTGAAGGTGATTCGATGCACCGTCTACCAGGTACTTAAGTGTGATTTGCAGAGTATCCACGTAGATGTAGATATAGATATATGCTGTGTTTTTCTTTTTTTTTCAGAAATTTCTCATGCACATTTATGTGCTTCCTCATAGTCTGAAACTGTCTACTGGTTCCCGATCTTGTATTTCGTCTTAAAACACAAAAAAACGCCACGAGGTTTCAGATCAAGTGACTAGAGCACCTGAAGCAGAACTACGATCTGTTCTGTTTGCAACCCGACGAGTCCCTGTTTGAGTCTATACTATGCATTGCCGCAGTGCAAAAGGAAAGAATACCTTGACTACCTTGCCTTTCGGTTATTTCAGAAATGATACCTGAGGCACACAGTTTGTTGCATATCATACAGCAGTCACTGTTTGTTGAGCAGGGAATTTTCCAGCGTCAGCACTGACTCTGCATTGGCTGGGCGGTGGAACGATGGTAAAATATAGTCTTCTATATGCAACAGTATTCAATGGAATAGTGATTATATGCTGTATATGATATTACAGAAGAATGTTGTTGCTATTTTCCTCCTAGTTCATTTTCACATTTGTGGGCGGGCCGAGCAGCTAATTGTGGTGTAGCTTGGGATTAATAGTAATATAACGACCATATATTGTCTTGGCCTCTATATAGTTTGTTTCCTTAGAGTGTCGTCTAACTAATATTTTGAGTACGAATTGTCACCGGTACACCCGCCAGGCTTTCTGCTGTTCAGCATCTATATATATATATATATATATATATATATATATATATATATATATATATATATATATATATATTCTAGACACATTCAACAGATCGCGTTGTAATCGCAACCTATTTGATTTTTACACTAGCTGTCTCCAAATGTATGGTTGTAACTGGTCACGATTAAAAGGTATTATGTGAGTTTGTATACAAAAAGATAAATTAATTGTATATCACACTTCAGTTAATTTTCACCATATGCAGAATGTTGTTCTATTAAAAAATTGCAGTTTTTCTATCGGTGAATGGGACATTCAACAGTTACATCCCTTAGTGAGACCTACACACGCATGTACAGTACTTTTTTGTGCAGTAGTCTTAGTATCAAAGATCTTTTTGATCTCTACAAATTTTGCATATAGGTTCTCGTACCATCTTGTTTTCTTCCGAGATTGCTGTTGCAGGCTGTGCAGAGTGAGAACCATATAATAGAAAAAGCTTCTCCCTTACAAAAAACTTACAAGACAATCGTATATTCCAGAAACACTCCTCTATTAACAGTGGTCCTCCTCTACATTCTCAACTTTCTTTATTATTTCACAAAGTCACAACACGAGAAATGGTCCAAGAGGTCTATCTTTGGCTCTTCAAAAACTTTTTTTTTTCACTTTCTCGACTGATGCCAGCGAATTCTTACAAGACAGTTACTGAGATGCTTCGGCTACCTCACTCCTTCATGTTCACGCAGTTCTGTTGCTTTGTCAATTTTTGTTTGGATGCTGCAAAGACGTTTTATATAAGTCCTATACAAACACTGATAAAAATTTATGTTAAGTTCCTAGGAGGAATGATGTAATTGGGACATCGAGAAATTCGTGTGTATACCGTGGCTAATTATAAAAATGACTAGAGATCACATGATGTGAACAGCACATATCATTCATGTAAGTGTATAATGTGCTAACGCCCAGATGCGTTCTAACGCCACATGAACAAAGCTGTTACTTTGCTTTGCTCTTAATATTTCTTCTTCCTTCATTTTCTAGCTGCACTCGTGTCTCCTTTCCTGTTACAGAAACAACGAGCCAGCCGTTATTATCTTGGTCATAATCCACTATTCAAAAATTATTATATACTACCACTGCAACTACTACTTTCATTACTGTCACTGCAGCAGTTATTTTTAGCAGACTATCGTCTGGTACCACTGCATCATTTTAGCGATGTAACTTGATTCAGCATTAGCACTACTGATTATCAAACGCAAATTTGGTGACACCGAGATGAAGAGACGCATTTTGTCAAGTTTTCAAACAATATGTCAAGGTTACTTGTAGCACCATGCTTGAAGGACCATTCGGTATGTCTAAGAGCTGACTTTGATAACAATTTATCGGACTCCAGAGTCACAACACTAGATCATCGACATGCTACATCTTCATTGTTTCCTTCTTATGAGAAAATATCTGGACACAGTTTTTCAACAAGACAATGGCCAACCAAACATGTTATAAAACGGTATGAGTCATTGGACGCCCCGTATCATGTTGAGGCGTTTATTTTTATTATCATTCCAGCCCTGTCTTCGTGCTATAGAATTTGTGTAGAATCAACTAGGACTTTAGTACCTACCGACATTCCACCTCAAGGGCATTGACAGTTAATTAAAACATCTCTGGGGCATCTTTCCTCAAGAAAGAATACGAGGGTTGTACGATAAATTTCTGAATCACTTAGAGCCATGTTTATACACACCAGGGAGTGTTGGCTCCTTTCATCATGAGTCCAGCTGTCAAGTGTATTCTTTGTTTCATAATACAGTCGCATTACCACCCAAAAATTACGGTTCGATTTCGTTTTCACTAAACTTAATGGATATTTAAGTTCTTTTGCAATGAGTATATTAGCGAACTAATGGGGAAACAACCGTCAAGCGAAGTCCATCGGCATTGCTAACGTATAGGGTCATCGGACTTCACGCCGTCAACCTTTCTATTGCAAAAATATTTCTCACAAAGGCAGTGACTAAGTGTCTTCTGAAAACTGATAATTGATATTTCAGCGGGAACGTAGATGTTGTACAACACAGCCGCATTTAGAAATTTAGTCAACCGTCTCGATGTGTTGTACCACCGTGCATCTCTAAATGCTAGAAAGATATCATATCTCATGTTTCACCAGTGTTGGTGACACGTGATGTTCTCTCGGATATGCCACGTATTCTTTATTTTTGACACGAAGAGTAGAGAATATCACGCAAGTGTGAGGTTACTCATGTAGCACTTTATTTACAGTGTAAGTACCTGAAACGTTAATTATATTCGGTGGCACTAAGGATCCAGAAGCCGCGCCAGGATTCTTTAAAAGTAATAGTAAGTTGTTGTTGTTGTTGTGGTCTTCAGTCCTGAGACTGGTTTGATGCAGCTCTCCATGCTACTCTATCCTGTGCAAGCTTCTTCATCTCCCAGTACCTACTGCAACCTACATCCTTCTGAATCTGCTTAGTGTATGCATCTCTTGGTCTCCCCCTACGATTTTTACCCTCCACGCTGCCCTCCAATATTAAATTGGTGATCCCTTGATGCCTCATAACATGTCCTACCAACCGATCCCTTCTTCTGGTCAAGTTGTGCCACAAACTCCTCTTCTCCCCAATCCTGTTCAGTACCTCCTCATTAGTTATGTGATCTACCCATCTAATCTTCAGCATTCTTCTGTAGCACCACATCTCGAAAGCTTCTATTCTCTTCTTGTCCAAACTATTTATCGTCCATGTTTCACTTCCATACATGGCTACACTCCATACAAATACTTTCAGAAAAGACTTCCTGACACTTAAATCTATACTCGATGTTAACAAATTTCTCTTCTTCAGAAACGCTTTCCTTGCCATTGCCAGTCTACATTTTATATCCTCTCTACTTCGACCATCATCAGTTATTTTGCTCCCCAAATAGTAAGTGGCGAGTCGTTACTTTTAACTTTCAAAAGTGTTAACACACTGGCTTATTAAACGGAAGTAATGGTGCTCAAATAGCCTACCACCAGCCCGATTTAGTTTCCAACGCTTTTCCTAAATCCCTTTAGGTGAATATTGGGCTGTTTCCTTCATCAAGACCATGGTCTATTTTAATCCCCACTTCATCCACCCGATCTATTTACCTTTATGTTTACAAACCCTTAAACTGTAAACTTCCATTTTGTGAGAGGATACATTTTGTTTGGGTTTAAGATGATTTTCATGTAGCTGGTAGCTATTCATCTAGGCACAAATACGATCAGTATCCAAAGAACAACACGAAGGATGAGACCTTAAAGCCTCGTCGACGACGAGATCGTTAGATCAAAAGCTTAAAACAGATAAGAATGACAGAAACCTGCTGCGTCCTTTTCAAAGGAACCGTTCCAGGATATCCCGTCATCTACCTTCAGCGACTTTCTGAAACCAGGTATATTACACTACTAAGGTAACAGCTCAATTAATCTGAAGTCTCTTGTGTTATAGAAGGTTTACTCAGTGAAAGCAGTGTACAATTTACTGTTGTCGAATAACGCACTTATTTGTGCTGAATTAAAATCTACGACGTAAATATAGCTGAAATATGTGAGGCATTCCCGCTATTTACAGCTCTCCCTTGACATGTTAATAAAAGCATTGTTATTGCAGAAACCCTTAAATCTTAAGCTTTCACCTACAACAGGCCTCTGGGGAATAAGCTTGGAGTGTCGTCAAGTTTCCATCAGAGTCTGCTTACTTAGCAGAAACACATCAAAACATTTTTTTTACTTCGTACTACATTGACATGGAGCCCGGCATGCTTCCGTGCAACTGTGTCACCTAGATTATGTGGCTCGATTGCCGCAACAGATCCCTCATTACATATTCATACACTACGGCGAAAGGTAGTCATGCAAACCGGACGTTACTGCCACTGGACGGGAAATACTCGTCATCTAGTTCAAGATACTGAATACAAAATTTTGTCTGTACTAAAGAAGAATTACTGTCTACGGTCCTTATTATAGGAGCACAGATTTTTTTTTTTATTTGGACTTCAGTCTGACCACACTATTTGTCCATCAAAAGTACACTAGTACCCTTCAAAAATCAGACTATTTAGCCATCAACAATTACAAAAAATTAAATTATTTTCAAGCATCGCAATGAACATATTACATTAAACAATTAAACAATATTTTTTCTCTATTATAAAAAATCAAAAGCTTCTTCATTTCTGTACACAGATAATACACTGTTGGCCACCGTAAATGCAACACCCTGAAGGAAGCATCCGAATCAAGTGAAATTTACACCATGGGTTTGCAGCGATGAGATATGCAACTGATTAGAATTTCAGCACAGACGCACATCGCGCGCGCCTGTGGCGCCACCTCATAGTGCCATTTAAGGCTTGGCGATTTCGACGAGTGTACGTTCGGCACGTGTGTTTACTTTGTGGTTGTTTCACAAAACGGTCAGTTATGCCTCGTAGACAACAGCGAACATCTTTTGATCAAGTATCCGAGTTCGACAGAGGAAGGAGATTGTGGATTATCATACAGAGAAATCGCTAGTCGTGTTGGACGAAACCAAACAACTGCAATGCGGATATGTGACCGTTGGATGCAGGAAGGTACGACGGACCAACGTGGTCGATCGCATTCACCTCGGTGCACCACTGCACGTGCTGATAGGCAAATTGTGCGCATGGCCGTGACGGATCGCTCAGTGACATCCCGAACCATAGCACAGCACATTGCGTCTGTAACGCATCATCCAGTGTCTGCGCGTACCATTCGACGCCGTTTACAGCAGAGTGGTCTGTCCGCGAGACGTCCATTGCTTCGTCTACCATTGACGCAGAACCACAGACGTCTCCGTCGCCAATGGTGTGATGACAGACGGATGTGGACGGCAGAATGGAATGACGTTGTCTTTACTGACGAGGCACGCTTCTGTCTGCAGCACCACGATGGTCGGATTCGAGTGTGGAGACACCGTGGAGAGAGGATGCTGGACAGCTGCATTATGCACCGCCACACTGGTCTTGCACCGGGTATTATGGTATGGGGCGGTATTGGATATTACTCTCGCACGCCTCTAGTACGCATTGCCGGTACTTTAAATAGCCGACGCTACATATCCGAGGTGCTGGAGCCAGTTGTCCTTCCTTACCTTCAGGGCTCGGCCACAGCCATATTTCAACAGGATAATGCGCGACCACACGTGGCACGCATTGTCCAAAGGTTCTTCGTCAATAACCAGATTGAATTGCTTCCCTGGCCGGCTCGCTCTCCGGATCTTTCGCCGATAGAAAACATGTGGTCCATGGTTGCTCAACGAGTGACCCAGATTACATCCCCAGCTGCCACACCAGATGGTCTTTGGCAACGTGTGGAAGCTGCTTGGGCTGCTGTACCCCAGGAACACATCCAACGTCTCTTTGACTCAATGCCGAGACGTGTGGCAGCGGTGATCTCCAACAATGGCGGCTACTCTGGCTACTGATTCTGGCAGGAACCACATGTCACAGACGTCTGTAAACGTAATCATTTGATACTTGGTCAACATGTTATCTACAAAATAAATCTTGTTGTGCTACCTCTTTACGGTGGCCAGTAGTGTAAATGAAAAGCACTATATTACTTATGTTCTACAGGATTCATTTATTGAGTTAATCCATTATCGGCTTACAAGGCTATCATTACTGCCGTCCTCTTCGAAGGAACCGTCCCAGGATATACCGTCAAGTCTGATGATGGCCCTGTAAGCCGAAAATGGGTTACCTCAATAAATTAATCCTATAGAACATAACCAATATAGTGCTTTTCATTCGTTATACTATAATCTTGTTCCACCAAGAACCGACAGAAGAGTCAGTTAACATCCAAACAAAGAAGAAACCATTAAATGTTTTCCACGAAAAATATTTGCAAACAGGTTTCTAAAGGCACTACTTTTTGGGCTACAAATAATTTTATAATTAACCAGTAATAATGGTGATTGCACCTTCTGCATAGGCCTGTGGTCAGATTCTGGAATTGCTAAAAATAAATCTTATCAGAATCAAAGAACTACATTATCATTCTATATTAGAGGACCACTGAGGTTTGTAGGGAATGATACCGCAAGCTGTCTTAATTCTGAGAGGAATTCTTTGCTAATGCTGGAACTTGGGACAAGAGAAGACTATCTCCAGCGTCTGAATTACTGGAATCACAGATGTCTGAATTTATGTATTTTAAACGATAAAAATGAGCAGGGAATTTGCCATGTCTGAATCTCATCCGAGTAATTGTGGAGATACCTATCATGTGTACTGACATATCATGAAACAAAGATGTATGTGGAGTTGAACACGTCTATAATACTTTCCTTTATTTACGTTTGATGTTTCCCATTCTTCTTGTCACTGGCACTTGACTTCCAATTTTACTTGGTGTAAGAAGTCAACGAATGCTAACTGAATATCAAGGTGGGCTCCGGATACAGCAGCTTTCTTGGCCAACTCGTCCACTGTTTCATTGTAAAAAATGCCTGCATCAGGTTCTATCCAAAGCAAATTAATATATTTATTTCTTAGAAAGCATTCCGTTTATTAGACAGCTATGTCAACAAGAAGTTTACTGCTGTGTTTTCCCCAGTTCCTGCTCTCTGTGGCAATGATGATACTTCTTCAATCAGAATACAAAATATTTTCGTCGTTCTGACTTAAAGAGTAACCGATGGCCTTCATTGTGGCAACTTCTTCTGCTGTATGAGAAGAGACTAATGATGTAAGCTTATATTGTCAGTAGTGAGACGTTCGCGAACACAAGAAAGCACACTCAGTGTTACCCCCCTACGCGATTTTAGAATCATTCACTTCAGTTTTCACGGAGCTACGAGATGGCTACCAAGTTGAGATTTCTACCAATATCTACACTACATTACAAGCAGAACACTGGAACGGTAGACATGCAGAGGCGAAAAGGCCATTCTACATCTACATCTACATCCATACTCCGCAAGCCACCTGACGGTGTGTGGCGGAGGGTACTTTTGAGTACCCCTATCGGTTCTCCCTTCTATTCCAGTCTCGTATTGTTGGTGAAAAGAAAGATTGTCGGTATGCCTCTGTGTGGGCTCTAATCTCTCTGATTTTATCCTCATGGTCTCTTCGCGAGATATACGTAGGAGGGAGCAATATACTGCTTGACTCCTCGGTGAAGGTATGTTCTCGAAACTTCAACAAAAGCCCGTACCGAGCTACTGAGCGTCTCTCCTGCAGAGTTTTCCACTGGAGTTTATCTATCATCTCCGTAACGCTTTCGCGATTACTAAATGATCCTGTAACGAACTGCGCTGCTCTCCGTTGGATCTTCTCTATCTCTTCTATCAACCGTATCTGGTACGGATCCCACACTGGTGAGCAATATTCAAGCAGTGGGCGAACAAGTGTACTGTAACCTACTTCCTTTGTTTTCGGATTACATTTCCTTAGGATTCTTCCAATGAATCTCAGTCTGGCATCTGCTTTACCGACGATCAACTTTATATGATCATTCCATTTTAAATCACTCCTAATGCCTACTCCCAGATAATTTATGGAATTAACTGCTTCCAGTTGCTAACCTGCTATATTGTAGCTAAATGATAAAGGATCTTTCTTTCTTTGTATTCGCAGCACATTACACTTGTCTACATTAAGATTCAACTGCCATTCCCTGCACCATGCGTCAATTCGTTGCAGATCCTCCTGGAATTCAGTACAATTTTCCATTGTAACAACCTCTCGATATATTTTTCTTACTTCGGAAGACACCTCTCCATTGAGAATGACATGCTGCGTTCTGTTATCTAGGAACGCTTCAATCCAATCACACAATTGGTCTGATAGACCATATCCTCTTATTAAAACTGTGTGCCCGACCGAGACTCGAACTCGGGACCTATGCTTTTCGCGGGCAAGTGCTCTACCATCTGAGCTACCGAAGCACGACTCACGCCCGTTCCTCACAGCTTCTGCCAGGAAGTTTCATATCAGCGCACACTCCGCTGCAGAGTGAAAATCTCATTCTGGACATATCCTCTTACTTTTCTAGTCTCCAGAAAAGTCATTGTACTCGAACATAATACGTGTTCCAAAATTCTACAACTGATCGACGTTAGAGATATAGGTCTATAGTTCTGCACATCTGTTCGACGTCCCTTCTTGAAAACGGGGATGATACTTCTTCAATCAGAATACAAAATATTTTCGTCGTTCTGACTTAAAGAGTAACCGATGGCCTTCATTGTGGCAACTTCTTCTGCTGTATGAGAAGAGACTAATGATGTAAGCTTATATTGTCATCCTTTGGAACGCTACGCTCTTCTAGAGACCTACGGTACACCGCAGCAAGAAGGGGGCAAGTTCCTTCGCGTACTCTGTGTAAAATCGAACTGGTATTCCATCGGGTCCAGCGTCCTTCCCTCTTTTGAGCGATTTTAATTGTTTCTCTATCCCTCTGTCGTCTATTTCGATATCTACCCTTTTGTCATCTGTGCGACAATCTAGAGAAGGAACTACAGTGCAGTCTTCCTCTGTAAACAGCTTTGGAAAAAGACGTTTAGTGTTTCGGCCTTCAGTCTGTCATCCTCTGTTTCAGTACCATTTTGGTCACAGAGTGTCTGGACATTTTGTTTTGATCCACCTACCGCTTTGATGTGTGTGCGAAATCTAATGGGACTTAACTGCTAAGGTCATCAGTCCCTAAGCTTACACACTACTTAACCTAAATTATTCTAAGGACAAACACACACACCCATGCCCGAGGGAGGACTCGAACCTCCGCCGGCACCAGCCTCACAGTCCATGACTGCAGCGCCTTGCCGGCCTGAGTGGCCATGTGGTTCTGGGCGCTACAGTCTGGAACCGAGCGACCGTTACTGTCGCAGGTTCGAATCCTGCCTCGGGCATGGATGTGTGTGATGTCCTTAGGTTAGTTAGGTTTAATTAGTTCTAGGTTCTAGGCGACTGATGACCTCAGAAGTTAAGTCCCATAGTGCTCAGAGCCATTTGAACCATTTTGCAGCGCCTTACCGCTCGGCTAATCCCGCGCGGCCCGCTTTGACACAAGACCAAAATTTCTTAGGAGTTTCTTCCAAGTCAGTACATAGAACTTTACTTTCGAATTCATTGAACGCCTCTCGCATAGCCCTCCTCACACTACATTTCGCTTCGCGTAATTTTTGTTTGTCTGCAAGGCTTTGTCTATGTTTATGTTTGCTGTGAAGTTCTCTTTGCTTCCGGAGCAGTTTTCTAACTCGGTTGTTGTACCACGGTGGCTCTTTTCCATTTCTTATGATCTTGCTTGGCACATACTCGTCTATTGCATACTGTACGATGGTTTTGAACTTTGTCCACTGATCCTCAACACTATCTGTACTTGAGACAAAACTTTTGTGTTGAGCCGTCAAGTACACTGAAATCTGCTTTTTGTCACTTTTGCTAAACAGAAAAATCTTCCTACCTTTTTAATATTTCTATTTACGGCTGAAATCATCGATGCAGAACCGCTTTATGATCGCTGATTCCCTGTTGTGCGTTAACTGTTTCAAATAGTTCGGGTCTGTTTGTCACCAGAAGGTCTAATATGTTATCGCCACAAGTCGGTTCTCTGTTTAACTGCTCAAGGTAGTTTTCAGATAATGCACTTCAAAGAATTTCACTGGATTCTTTGTCCCTGCCACCCGTTATAAACGTTTGAGTCTCCCAGTTTATATCCGGCAAATTAAAATCTCCACTCAGAACTATAACATGGTCGGGAAATCTACTCGAAATATTTTCCAAATTTTCCTTCAGGTGCTCTGCCACATATTTCACTTTTTATCGCTATAAACACACCTCTCCCTTCACTGTCCAGCCTGTTTCTGCGGTATACATTCCAATCTGAGTTTAGAATTTCATTACTGTTTTCATCTGGTTTCAGCCAACTTTCTGTTCCTAGTACTATGTGGGCATTGTGTCCATTTATTAATGAGAGCAGGTCTGGGACCTTTCTATAGACGCTTCTGCAGTTTACTATTAGCACATTAATATTGTTATTCCCTGTTGCGTTTTGCCTACTACTACCTAGTCGCGTCTCAGGAGGCGTCTTGTCTGGCCTAGGGAGGGAATTCTCTAACCTAAAAAACCCACATGTGCACTCCACACGTATTCCGCTACCCTTGTACCCGCTTCCTGCGTGTAGAGCACGCCTGACCTATTCGGGGGGACCCTACATTTCTCCATCCGATAGCGAAGGTCGAGAAATTTGCACCCCAGATCTCCGCAGAATCGTCTGAGCCTCTGGTTTAAGCCTTCCACTCGGCTCCAAACCAGAGGACCGCGATCGGTTCTGGGAACGATACTACAAATAGGTAGCTCAGATTCCACTCCGCGAGCGAGGCTTTCCGCCTTCACCAACTCCGCCAACCCTTGCATGAACTGAGGATGACCTCTGAACCCAGACGGCAGGAGTCATTGGTGCCGACATGAGCAACCTTTCCGCTATTTCCATAAGGGACTCCATCACCTGCCTAACGTTGGAGCTCCCAATCACTAATAAACCCCTCCCCCCCGTGTGCCTCCTCGGACCTTGCTGAAGGAGCGGCCACATGTCCACTCACAGGCAGAGCAGGCGGTGCCACACGGCCAGCCTCCACATTGACCCTCCGCGTCGTGCGCCGTGAACGCCGCTGAACCCGCCACTCCCCTTCGGGAGAGGGTGGCCCAACCGCGCCCGGTACCCGCGAAGATGTCTCGACAGCAGGGACCGTGGGTGAAGCATGTAACACCTGGGGTGTACCATGCGACGCACCAGGCTCCCCACTGCCGCTACACTCTGAGGCTGCAGCCTGAAGACGGCTGACCGCGGCCATCAACACGTTCAGGTGTTCACGAACAGTGGTCAGCTCCTCCTGCGTCCGTACACAGCAGTCACACATCCTATCCGACCTAAGAAATCAATTTACTGTAGAGAGTTAATCAACTTTTAACTAGACTGCTAATTCACTAAAGGCGGCTGATAGCTGACTAAACTGTGGTTACTTGACACTTCTTGTTGAAAACAATGAAAGTAAGTACTACTTGTCTCTGGACTGTATTCAAAACAAACACTAGCACTACTGACACTACAGCTGACTAAAGGGACTCTCTCTGACTGTGTTCAAAACAAACACGAAATCTATGGAACACTATTACTAGTACTCAAAAATTAAAGCTTCCTAAAAGCAAAAACACACAGAAGAAGAAGTGACAAGTAAGAAAAATACAGTCAATAGTTAAATTGACGTAGCTCGCTGCACAGCAGATGTGAAGCAGACAGCAGTTACGACGACACTTATACACTTAAGGCAATCTTCCACGAACGGTTATCTCCAGAGGTTTTCCAGATGTATGACCTCAAGATCACCTGTTCTGAATCCATGTGACTTTTGGCTCTGGGGATATCTAAAAGGACGCGTTTCCCAGATGTTCGGCCTCTGTCTAACATAAAGACACAGGAACGCATTACTCAGATTTCACCGGAACTGCTGCGGACCACTGTTGATCATGTCGTTTTACGGATGCAGCATCTAGTCGACGTCTCCGGTGCTCGTATAGAATAAACTGTGTAAGTGGTTGTCGATAATAAAATTAACATTATACATTTCTCACTTGTTTGACCTTTTTTGATCACGTCGCGGTCCAAATCCATTATACATGGAAACATTTTTATGCGTCTTTCCTGCATTCACAGCGCCAGATTTTCACCTGGTTGCCAAATCTGGAATTAATTTTATCCAGCGTAGATCGGTTCCTCATTAACGCATTAACATATCTACCAAGCTTCGGTGCCATACGATAATTACAGCCCACACTGTATCTCCGTGAGCAGGTGCCTTTTAGTTATAACTACTTGGTACAAGTTGCTGTACTTGGCGAAGTAGGATGTTGTCCTCGGTGACCTTGGCAATGTCGCTGTGCATTGACTGGTAAACCTGAAGCGGTTCGCTGATGGTGACATCGATCTGAAAGAACATAGACTGCACAGAATCGAATGAATTGTTAGGGCTCATGAGGAGACGGGAGGGTGCATCTGCGTTTCTGCGAAGGAACCTTGTATCGTATTTCTGAAAAACATAGGCACTGCAGTGCCATATTTATCCGCCGAGACCGGGCAAGCGACTTTCAATTAACATGTATCCCCCGTACGTGAATATACATAATGGATGTACAAGTGGATGACATGTGGAAGTTTGGATCTGACCGCGATTCACAGTCGGCTTTCAGCAGGGACTCCGTGCGGACGGGCTCGGCACGCCGAGTAGCGCTCCGCAGGCGTTGTTTATCCGCTAGCGAGCAGTCGTGTGTCGTTGTATTGACTGTATTGACGGGCTGTGACAGACTCCTACAACGACCTACTAACGGCATCCGTTTTTGCCACGCTGACGGTATTGTGAGCGTGGTAGCAGTTGACCATGCTGGTCTGAGGGTGCGTACTGTACGCATCTTTGAACTGTAGTTCCCGCCAACCTCGTCGTTGCTGGTTCCGACCCGCCATGACGTCATCATATCGACAAGCTACAATCAAACTACCGTTCAACGCATCGTATTCAAGACCGAAGATCCATGAAATAGAACGAATTCTTCTAGACGTGATGCACATAGAACCGCAAGAACTAATGGGCATCCATTTGTCTATTGTATCCAGCACGGTATACCTCAAACTGACTGACGAAACGGCCTGTGACAGACTCGCCGGCCGCGGTGGTCTAGCGGTTCTAGGCGCTCAGTCCGGAACCGCGCGACTGCTACGGTCGCAGGTTCGAATCCTGCCTCGGGCATGGATGTGTGTGATGTCCTTAGGTTAGTTAGGTTTAAGTAGTTCTAAGTTCTAGGGGACTGATGACCACAGATGTTAAGTCCCATAGTGCTCAGAGCCATTTGAACCATTTTGTGACAGACTCCTACAACGACCTACTAACGGCATCCGTTTTTGCCAAGCTGACGGTATTGTGAGCGTGGTAGCAGTTGACCATGCTGGTCTGAGGGTGCGTACTGTACGCATCTTTGAACTGTAGTTCCCGCCAACCTCGTCGTTGCTGCGGCCATATGGCATAGTTTTGAGCCACACAGGAGAGAAATGGAATACCTTTGAAACGTACCCTGTACTTAATGGGGTATGCCCAGTATGCATAGAACTTAAGGAGCGCGTTCCACCATTTGTTTTCGTTGACGGCTCCTGCGCAATTGTTATATACGGCCAACCGAGGACGTGCTCGTGCTGTGGTCAGGAGGGCCATGTCCGAACTGAGTGTCTGCAGCGCCGCCTCGTCCAGGTGTTCCACACTGAACTTCCCCAGCGATCCACAATGAATTCCCTCCCGCTAACGTATTTGGAGGCGGCACGACATAATGTGATGGATGATCAAAACCTGATGCCACCTCAAACCACTACAAGTTCCGCTGGAGAGTCTGCACCGACGGCGACGACGACGACGCCACCGCCTCCGAACGGTGCAGAGGTTCCTGCAGCCTTTGCCCATCGCAGAGTCTGGGACACCCGGCTGCCGTCATTGCTGGGAACGGAAACAGGGATTCCGGAGGACTGTGTCGATCCCTGCCCACCAGCGGATGTCGAGTCATGGACTCACAAGCAAAAGTCACCCAAGCGGCAAAAGAAGAGGCAATTGTTTTCTGAAAAATTGGATGCTGCGTCAGCAGTTGCAACGGATTCCAGCAGCCTCATTCACCATCAGGTGCCAGATGGTGTGGAACTCTCGCCTGCTCCTGGTGATCCTGTCAACGAGGCACATCGGGTCGACCCCCAGAACATGGGCTCCTGTGAAAGTGGCCGACCACCCCTGATCTCCCAATCCTCTCTTGGTGATTGTGCAGACGACATGGAGACAGATGACACGCAGCAGACATCGATAACTCCACTGGTGCCAATGGCTCACATTGAAACGAGGGTCCTGCCCATTGGGGGACAATACTGCACAGTACTGCACGTCATGCAGCTGGGTGGATGTGTTGTGTCTGACCCCACTATGGGCTTGCACCCCTGCATTACCTCCACTACTTGAGATGTCTCAATCCTACCATGTGGAAACCGTCAGTGTCAATGGTATCCAGTTGACCATCAAGACGCGCATGTTACATGACATGATAAGAGTGGCAGACTTGGACATTGCCCTTCTCCAGGATGACCTTCCCGAGCTGCACTTAGTCCTTTATGGCTACACCACCTACAGATTACCATCTGGTGAAGATGTAGTAGGAATGGCCATCCTTCTCCGAGAAGGCATAGAAGTGACAGACATGATGTGCTTGTCAAATGTGCGAGGCATAACACACACACTTGGTGCATCCACCTCATTAACGTCCACACGATCTCCAGTACTTCACACCATGGTGCCAGGCACGTGTTCTATTCGGAGAAGGTCACTCCACTTTTGCAGGGAAGCATGGACCATTATATACTGGGCGGCGACTTTAACAGTGTCCTGCAGCCCGAGGACCAGATACCACATTACGCCCCATGTCCGGCTCTCCACCCACTGGTACGTGACCTGGCGCTCCACATCATGGGAACCAGAGCAGATATACGCACTTTACCGCCACTCTGCCAGTCGCCTGGACCGGATACATGTCTCATGTGTCCTGTGCACAGTGGCATGTGATGCAGACGGCCTTCACGGGTCTCCTCACGTGTATCTGCACTGTCACCCTACCTTGGCATCTCACCCAATGCAGCAGAGGCCCATGGACGCTGAACGTCACCCTTCTTCGCGAGGAAGCGTGTCGGCAAGCAGTTGCTGACACGTGGCGCCATTGTCTCAGGCACCTGCCCACGTTGCTGAGGTAGCTGGGACGTGTCAAACCTGCACTCCGATTGACTGAATACGAGCGTGACAGATCGAGGTGGCAAAGGACGACATCGGATTTTTACTATACAGTGTTACGTGAGCTGGCGATGCAACCGCTGTCGTCCGAACGTCAGATGTGCGTACAACGCATCAAAGCCCGTCTACTGCGCATTAGGACAAAGCAGCTATAAAGCGTCCGCATCCGTGCGAGAGCGTAAGACGGCATTCTCAAAGAAATGGCATCAGTCGGTCACACTGTGCGCGAGAGATGCCACCGTAAACGCCAGCTCATATCGGCGATAAACTCGAAGCCGGCGGACACGCCGTGACACACGGACATAGCGTACACGTTCGCTCGATACTATGTGACCTCGTTCATGGAGGACCTGCGGAACATACATGATTATGATGAGCTGCTGCACGATTTTCCCACCCCTAGGAACGTCGCACCCGATGCTGTTGCTCATCATATCCGACGGGCTGACATCGGCTATGGCACGAGAGGAGCACCGAACAAATCGCCAGGGCGGGACAGTTTACCCCAGAAATTCTACCGTACTTTTTATGACCTTATGGGCGACAAGTGGCTCCATTTATTTCTAGAACTGGTCCGCCCTGATTTCACTGCCCTCACGGAATTCACAGACGGCGTTCTGATATCAGTACCGAAGCCGAATGGTGGTTGTAGATGGCAGGACTTTCGCCCACTCACACTCCTCAACAACGACTACAAGATCTTCGCACGCATCCTCCGCGTGCGTCTCCACACCGCTATCGGCAAAGCAATCCATACCGATCAGACATATTCAGGCGATGTCAGCAACATTCATATAGCGTTAGGAGCATACCGACGTGATAGCATTGACGGCGGCCTGCAAAATACGAGGCGCCCTTGTCGCCGTCGATTTCGACCACGCATTCGACCGCGTCGACCACGGATTCCTAGGCGCAGTTTTGAAATGCATGGGCCTCTCTCTAGAGTCTGCAAAGGTGACCCTTCGACAGATCCACAGGTTGCGTTCCCGCATCGCGGTGAACGGTTACCAGTCTGGTGACTCTGTTGTTGGATGGTCAATGCGACAAGAATGCCCTTTGTCGGGCATATTATTTGAAGCAACGCTCGAACCAGCTTTGCATGCTCTATGGCGGCGATTAGCAGGCATCTGCACGCGGGACGTGACATTTCGTTGCTGTGCATTTGCCCATGGTGTGGTGTTCCTGGTCAGGTTGAGGCATGAAATACATACAGCGCTTCAGTGACTACGCCAGTACGGTGCGGTCGCTGGGAGTATCATCAACATGAAGAAGCCAAAATACATGGATATTGGAGAGAGGCTTCCCCAAACAAGAAATGGTTCAAATGGCTCTAAGCACTATGGGACTAAGGTCATCAGTCCTATAGACTTAGAACTACTTAAACCTAACTCACCTAAGGACATCACACACGTCCATGCCCGATGCAGGATTCGAACCTGCGACCGTAGCAGCAGCGCGGTTCCGAACTGAAGCGCCTAGAACCGCTCGGCCACAGCGGCCGGCCCCAAACAAGAGCGATGCCTTTTGACAAGGTGCCCATACTCAAATGTTTGGGAGTCCTGTTCTATAGCAATGTTCCCCACACTGCGGCAGACACGTACTGCCGACTGCTATACCAGATATGTGCTCTGATACAGGGCAACAAATGGCGTCGAATGGACATGCTCCTGTTATGTCAACGCCTATCTTGTCTCCAAACTGAACTATTTTGCTCACGTCCTTCCCTTGACTGTTACGATGGCCGACAGATTTCAAGCAGCATATGGACATTTCACGAGCGCCGATCTTGTTTTTCAAGTCTGATACGCCACCCTGACACTGCCGCAACTGACGGGCGGTGTCGGTTTCCGCGCGACCGCTACGGTCGCAGGTTCGAACCCTGCCTCGGGCATGGATGTGTGTGATGTACTTAGGTTAGTTTGGTTTAAGTAGTTCTAAGTCTAGAAGACTGATGACCTCAGATGTTAAGTCCCATAGTGCTCAGAACCATCTGAACCATTTTTTTGGTGCCGGTTTAGTTCATGTCTACAACCGTGCGCGATCGCTCTATGTCAACACTATGCGTCGCACGTGGACATCTGCGCACGCGAATCTGGCGGGCCCCCTTATAGCTGAAGTGGCACTACGCACTCTACGACCAGTGGTTTCTGTGGGGCACATTTCACCGGCATTCACTCACCTCAGAGGGTTATTGATTGTCCTCAGCTACTTACGATCGGACCTTCCGTCGACACGGATGTTCAGCACGAAAGACTATTATCGCCTTTACCAACAGCAAAAACCCGTCAATGCGGTCGCACACCAGCATCCTGAAGTTGGCTTGAACACGACACGGTGTGGCGAGCAGTACACATACCTTTTCTATCTATGGCGGTGCTTTCGTTGTGGTTCGTGGTTGTGAACGGGAGGGAGGTTCGCTACTCGTTAGCAGCTATGTTCCAATCCAATCATCTGTCAGAGGACCCATTGAGTGCGAGATGCTCAGTTGTTGATTCGGATGCGCAGCGCCAGACTTTTGACGTGACCAGCGATTGCTGACTGCTAACGCAGAGCATGCTGGCATTACTCTTGCGGCGATTGCCAGAGTCTATCTCCCCTGACTATGTATTGCCCTCCGACAACGTATATTTTCCACCAACAAGGACGAATGCTGTTAATTGGCTAAAAGGCATGGCCCTTTATTACATATTTCGTGACACACACTCGACTTTTGGTCCCTACTGATAACGACACATGCAACTTTTAGCCGCCATCCGAAGTACACAACCCACTTCGCTAATTATTTAGGTTCATTATTTGCAGACCCTCCTCCTCAATGGGGCGTTCCAGGTATGAGACGCTGTACCTGAAGAAGAGTCCTGGATCATTTTGATCCCCTACGGACGGAATTGGGGGGAACTGCTACAAACAGACGAGAAGACGACTCGGACGCTCGCTACGGCAGTTGTAGGATCTTTTGTTTACAGAAAAAATAAAAATAAATAAATAAAAACAGATAAACCTGTTAAACCCTCTCCGTGATTCTAGAGCACGATGCGTGTGCGTGGCGGTGGGATTGTCAGGCCTCGTGTGTCGACCCCTGGCCTACCCGTCGTTCTGCTCCCGCAACGGTTCCTTAGATTAAAAAAAAATGATAAGGCGATAGCTCGCGATGAGCGGGAAATCCGACTTCCAGTCGCAGTCCGGCACAAATATCATTGTCTTCATTCCCTTACGCAGCTGATGGTTGTCCATTGTCGCAACTGTGAATACAATTCATGTATTGGGAATATGAGTCAGACACACAGATTTTGAAAAAGAAGGGGCCACTTGCGAGTTTGGTCACAGGGTCTTCTGGACGAGGGATTGGGTATGAATCCACCACAGAATTAGTATCGATAGTGGATCTGAAATCTCTGCGGATGCAAGGTTTGTCAATAGGTTATTTATTATGACTAGAGGCACAGCCCATTGGTTGTATGAGACTTACATTAGAATTAGTTGTCCTTCAAGATAATCACTTCGTTACCTGAGGGGTTCCTAGAGAGCGACAGGAATAGGTGGAACGCTGTAGAACTTAGGCGTAGCTGCGGATTAGAGCGTGATATCTGCAGTACACTTTTTGACAGCTCAGACCGGCATCAAAGAAAGAAGAATATTCATCCCACGACGCCTCTGAATTGCCGAAGGGAGTGCCCTGTGAAACATTATGGACTTTGTCATCGATCTTCAAACCAAATGTTCGAAAAGCATCTAAGCGAAAAATGTTATGCGCTCGGACAGAGGCGACAACGAAGAAGGAGATACAGCGTGAGACTTTTTTATGCATTGCATCAGAATCGCAAATACCCGGAGCGAATATTTTCAGGAGGGCGACAAACAGACTGTTGATATAATTCAGATTCCACCCGGAACCACCAATGAAACTTTCGATAAAGCATATTTTTCGTCCGTGGAAAATATTTTGAAGGAAATTGTCGCACAATGTAATATCCGCTAGCTCTGTGCCATTTGAGATTTATCAGATGAACAGTATTCTTAAACTGCAGTCATTTGTGCATTATCTGTTTGCATCGGTACATTTTACGAATTGCTTTATGTGTGACCGGTATGCAGCACAACAAGCAGAGCAAAGGCCAGGACCATCTCTTACTCCATCACAGTTTTGTCTAAAAAAACTAGTGCCTATTGTAAGGAAAATGTTCGTTCTCATCATTCAAATGACACACAACTTTATTATGACGGCTATGGGGGATTAACAAGGAACTCATTGATAATAAAATATAAATTATTCAAAAATTATCGTACAAACTATGCTACAGGAATTGTTATCAAATGATGTATGTGTGAGCAGTATTGATGGAAGTCGTCTAGAAGTAACATCATACACTGCCTTGATTTATTTTCAAATGGCTCTGAGCACTATGGGACTTAACTTCTAAGGTCATCAGTCCCCTAGAACTTAGAACTACTTAAACCTAACTAACCTAAGGACATCACACACATCCATGCCCGAGGCAGGATTCGAACCTGCGACCGTAGCGGTCTCGCGGTTCCAGACTGTAGCGCCTAGAACCGTGCGGCCACATCGGCCAGCTTGATTTATTTTCCTCTGTTAGTCATCTTTGTAAGAATTACATGTGCAGAAGTTCAGCTGTCGCTAAATTGCCTCTTATTAAAAACATAACTGATACGTGACATTTTTATATGGTTTAGGTGCTTTAAATTTGCTTGTGTCACCGGTTGTTTCTGCTCTACGCTGTGCTACATTCATTCGTCATGGCCGATCTCGTGGTAAGCAGGAAGGGCTGTACAAACCGCTGTCATATTCCGACCTTAGTGCAACAGAAACGAATAATTTCAACAATTTTTTAAAAATACTTGCAGTGCGTCTTAGCAGCTAAAATTTTGACATTACATCCCTTTCGTTATGGTGCGGTCTGATGACTCGTGATTTTGCAGCTTCCAAACGTTGCAAGGCGTCGAGTACACCAAAGGCCAAATGAAGCTTTTAATCTGCACGTTTTTCGAGGTAAGACTTAGTCCCACTCGTTAAGGTTATCGTGAGCATGAACCAGAATGTTTATTTCAACATTCTCGATTACCAGTACGGAATTATTTTCTTAATTAATTATTTCTCAGCACAAGTAAACTTTTCACACTGTTTCTGATCACCACACATATACTGGTGTCCAAAATTAAAGCAACAGAACTCTATTTCCAATTCCTGTGTCTAATTCACGATATAATCATACCAGAAGTCCGCACGATCGTGTTCTGCACGGAAGATGGGATTCCGGTCAACGGGCAACCACCCTAGCAATGATGTCAGGACACCCATCAAACGGGGTAGTATTTGTCGGGTAGTCCCACATCCACAATCGCTGTGTACACAGTCACAGACGGTGCGGTATGCCACAGAAAAGACGCCTGCCAGGCTCTGCAGTGGAGAGGCGTAGGAAGAATGGAAACAGGACAGTTGCAAACAGATGTGGCCTGGTGGCTTAAAGTGAATCGTTCTGTTCTTTCTCGGATGTGGCGACAGTTTATAGAGACCGAAACTGTATCGCAAAGACCAGGGCAGGACCGACCGCGTGTGATACCAAAGAGAGAAACCATTATTTGGCTATAAGGGTACATTGGTACCGCCTTAATACTGCACGACAACTGGCATCTGACCTTGCAGCACCCACTGGACGTGTTGGATCGAGGCAAACGCTGTACAGAAGGCTTCGGCGTAGTGGCCTTTACTGTCGGAGACTTGCTGTACGTGTGCCCCTGACACGTCTTCAGAGAAGAGAACGTCTAGAGCAGTGTGGTCAATATGCCACCTGGACCGTCCAACAGTGGTCCAATGTTCTTCTCACAGATGTGTCCCAATTTAGTCTGGAGAGTGAGTCTCGAAGGATTCGCCTCTGGAGGGAACGTGGAATACAATTTCAGGACTCAAACATTGTGGAAAGAGACCGACATCGAGGAGGATCCCTAAAGGTTTGCGCAGGAATTATGCTGACCACTCGAAGAGCTCTTCATGAAATTGTACGGGTGAATCGGTAAGGTTTAACTACTGTCAGGTATCGTGACGAGATCTAGGGACCTCACATGCGGCTGTTGCAAGGTGCTGTGGTCCCAGACTTTGTGTTGATGGACAATAATGCTCGATCTCATAGAGCACGGGTGGTTGATGTTTTATTGGAAACGGAAGATACTGCACGCATGGCATGGCCTGCTCGCTCTTCCGATCTGAATCCCATAGACCACGCCTGGGACGCACTGCGCACACGGGTTGTGTCACGTCAGCATCCACCAACCACGCCCCAAGACTTGCGACCAGCTCTGCAGGAAGAATGGGCTTTACTGCCTCAACATGAGATTTATGACATCATTCATTGCCTGTCCCGTCGTTGTCAGGCCTGTGTTGCCGGCAGAGATGGTCACACCCCATACTGAACACATTAATCAGTTGTCGGAATGTGTGTGCAAATCCGTTATGTTGGAAAAAACGAAGAACACGTTTGTCTAGCATTATGCACGTTGCAGTTGTTTACAGTCTGTATTCCTTGCCTTGTTTCTACTTTACTATCATCTGTTTATACTGTTTTATTGCAAAATAAAGGCAACTTTGCAAAATATTCATTCGTTGCTTTAATTTTGGATACGAGTGTATATAGTCCTCAGCCGCATTTTCTCCGGTGTTCCAGCAGATATCAGATATCTGAAATTTCTTTTTTGCAACGTGCAGTTGGAGTTAGCCCAAACAAATGCTGCTCAAAAGAACTCTTTCGTACGACACCAAGCGTCGACGAAAAGCGCTAATTTGTTTCCAGTTAAAAACAAATTTTTTTAAAAAAAAGTGGAATTTTAAGTGCCCGTTCGACAGAGGGATCCCATACTAGTCTAGTGCGATATTCTTTTTATCTATGTGTTTTAACAGGAACAATAAAACACGAAGAATGAGTAGTACCCCAAACAGCGGCAGCGCCGCCCTGGCCAGCGCTGACTGCCATCGCCTTTACAGAAGCACGCTGCTCAGTCGCTCTGGAGTAATAATTATTTTTCATGCTTTACTGTTCCTGATAATACATATCGATAAAACGAATAACGCAGTAGACTAATTTGGGACCGCTCTATCGGATGGGTACGTAAAATTCCAGTATAAAATAATTTTGTCTGTAATGGGAAATAAAGCGACGCTTTACGTCGTTGCTGACAGTCTTATGAAAGACGTGATGAGCAGGATTTGTTTGGGCTGTGGTAAGCTAGACGTTGCAAAAACTAAATTGCATATATCTGCACCATCAAAATGCGGCCTACGATCTATAAGACACACACCCGATATACACTGAAGAGCCAAAGAAACTGGTACAACTGCCTAATATCGTGTAGGGTCCCCACATGCACGCAGAAGTGCCGCAACACGACGTGGCATGGACTCGACTAATGTCTAAAGTAGTGCTGGAGGAAACTAACACCATTAATCCTGCAAGGCTGCCCATAAATCCGTAAGAGCTCGAGGGGGTGAAGATCTCTTGTGAACAGCACACTGTAAGGCATCCCAGATATGCTTAATAATGTTCGTGTCTGGGGAGTTTGATGGCCAGCGGAAGTGTTTAAACTCAGAAGAGTGTTCCGAACTCACTCTGTAGCAATTCTGGACGTGTGGAGTGTCTCATTGTCCTGCTGGAATTGCCCAAGTCCGTCGGAATGCATAGTGATCACGAATGTATGCACGTGATCAGACAGGATGCTTACGTACATGTCACCCGTCAGAGTCGTATCTAACGTATCAGGGGTCCCATATTACTCCAACTGAACACGCCCAACACCATTACAGAGCCTCCACCGCCTTGAACAGTCCCCTGCTGACATGTAGGGTCCATGGATTCATGAAGTTGTCTCCACAGCCGTACACGTCCATCCGCTCGATACAATTTGGAACGAAACTCGTCCGACCAGGCAACATGTTTCTAGTCATAAACAGTCCAATATGGCTATTGACGGGCCCAGCCGAGGCGTAAAGCTTTGTGTCGTGCAGTCGTCAAGGGTACACGAGTGGGCCTTCGGCTCCGAAAGTCCATGTCAATGATGTTTCGTTGAATGGTTCTCATGCTGACACTTGTTGATGACCCGGCATTGAAATCTGCAGCAATTGGCGAAAGGGTTGCTCTTCTGTCACGTTGAACGATTCTCTTCCGTCGTCGTTGGTCCCGTTCTTGCAGGATCTTTTCCGAT
Organism: Schistocerca nitens; assembly: GCF_023898315.1. Lineage (NCBI taxonomy): Eukaryota > Metazoa > Arthropoda > Insecta > Orthoptera > Acrididae > Schistocerca > Schistocerca nitens. The sequence goes on from NC_064616.1 coordinate 561,268,475, forward strand.
CGCAGCGATGTCGTGGATTTGATGTTTTACCGGATTCCTGATATTCACGGTACACTCGTGAAATGGTCGAATGGGAAAACCCCCATTTCATTGCTACCTCGCAGATGCTGTCTGTGTCCCATCGCTCGTGCGCCGACTATTACGAGGGCAGTTCAATAAGTAATGCAACACATTTTTTTTTCTGAAACAGGGGTTGTTTTATTCAGCATTGAAATACACCATGTTATTCCCCAATCTTTTAGCTACACAACACTATTTTTCAACGTAATCTCCATTCAATGCTACGGCCTTACGCCACCTTGAAATGAGGGCCTGTATGCCTGCACTGTACCATTCCACTGGTCGATGTAGGAGCCAACGTCGTACTGCATCAATAACTTCTTCATCATCCGCGTAGTGCCTCCCACGGATTGCGTCCTTCATTGGGCCAAACATAAGGAAATCCGACGGTGCGAGATCGGGGCTGTAGGGTGCATGAGGAAGAACAGTCCACTGAAGTTTTGTGAGCTCCTCTCGGGTGCGAAGACTTGTGTGAGGTCTTGCATTGTCATGAAGAAGGAGAAGTTCGTTCAGATTTTTGTGCCTACTAACACGCTGAAGTCGTTTCTTCAATTTCTGAAGAGTAGCACAATACACTTCAGAGTTGATCGTTTGACCATGGGGAAGGACATCGAACAGAATAACCCCTTCAGCGTCCCAGAAGACTGTAACCATGACTTTACCGGCTGAGGGTGTGGCTTTAAACTTTTTCTTGGTAGGGGAGTGGGTGTGGCGCCACTCCATTGATTGCCGTTTTGTTTCAGGTTCGAAGTGATGAACCCATGTTTCATCGCCTGTAACAATCTTTGACAAGAAATTGTCACCCTCAGCCACATGACGAGCAAGCAATTCCGCACAGATGGTTCTCCTTTGCTCTTTATGGTGTTCGGTTAGACAACGAGGGACCCAGCGGGAACAAACCTTTGAATATCCCAACTGGTGAACAATTGTGACAGCACTACCAACAGAGATGTCAAGTTGAGCACTGAGTTGTTTGATGGTGATCCGTCGATCATGTCGAACGAGTGTGTTCGCACGCTCCGCCATTGCAGGAGTCACAGCTGTGCACGGCCGGCCCGCACGCGGGAGATCAGACAGTCTTGCTTGACCTTGCAGCGATGATGACACACGCTTTGCCCAACGACTCACCGTGCTTTTGTCCACTGCCAGATCACCGTAGACATTCTGCAAGCGCCTATGAATATCTGAGATGCCCTGGTTTTCTGCCAAAAGAAACTCGATCACTGCCCGTTGTTTGCAACGCACATCCGTTACTGACGCCATTTTAACAGCTCCGTACAGCGCTGCCACCTGTCGGAAGTCAATGAAACTATACGAGACGAAGCGGGAATGTTTGAAAATATTCCACACGAAATTTCCGGTTTTTTCAACCAAAATTGGCCGAGAAAAAAAATGTGTTGCATTACTTATTGAACTGCCCTCGTACATCACGTTCAAACTCAGATCTTGTAGCAGCAGTAACCAATCTAACAACTGTGCCAGACACTTGTCTGATATAGGTATTGTCGACCGCAGCGCGTGTTCTGCCTGTTTACATAGCTCTGTATTTGAATACGCACGCCTATACCAGTTTTCTTTAGCCCTTCAATGTACGAGGGGCGTTCAGAAAGTAAGCTCCGATCGGTCGCGAAATGGAAACGACTATGAAAATCCGATAAAGCTTTACACAGATGTGTTGGGTAGTGTCTCTAGTATAACCCCAGTTAGCATCACGTCGCTCTTCTCATTTCTGAGCTCGCAGTGAGTGCGTAAAGATGTCTAGAAAATAGTGTCTGCCGCCAAGTACGAGGGCCTGGTGAGAAATTTCGCCTGAAGCTATGCAGCTAACATTACATAACTGTCGTGCTGTTTCTTCTTCAAGACAATTCTCAGCCGCATTCTGCAGGGGCAATGAAGATGCTCCTGCATCGTTTTCAAATGGAAATGTGAGATTACCCACAATACAGTCCGCAATTGTCTCCCCCTGAGTTTCATCTCTGGTCACATGAACCGCTGTCTTTGAAGACAACATTTTGACACAGACAACGAGGTGTAGGCCAGCGTGGAGAATTGGCGGAAAGCACTGGCGGCTGCCTTCTATGATGAGGCTATTGAAAAGTTGGTACAACGCTATGACAAAAGTCTAAGTCAGAACGGCGACTACGTAGAGAAGTAGCTGAAAGGTGTAGCTAATTGTTACAAGTAAAACATTTCTGATGTTCACTGTGGTTTCAATTTGGCAATCAATCGGAGCTTACTTTCTGAACAGGCCTCGTATATCATCAATCTTTTTAATAGTTATTTGTAAATTAATAACGGGGGTTGAAAAAGCTTTTGTGGAGGCAAATTATTGTAACGTAATATTTTCAAATTCTCGCGGCTGATGATCATAACGCCGTCTTTATAAATTTGCACATGTTGTATTCAATGACTTCAACTAACCGCAACTGGGAAATTGCTGCACATGGCATCCAGTGGTCCAATCGAACTGTCACCTCGCTTGTTGCTCGTCGTTTCGTCAGTCAGATATCGGCTCGCTCAACAGCCAAAGTAACAAACAATCTATTTATTTCCAAACTGGCACTCCTTGTGAATGTCTTTAACATCGGGTTGTATGGAAGTGTTTTTACAGCACGAAATACCGTTGCCGCTTGCCTGTTGCCTTTGCAAGTTGGAGCTTTACCAACGCAGGAATGAAGCTGAGGAGGTTTCGAGATTCTCAGAACAGACAGCGGCAACTGACGTAAATAATAATAACTGCTCATGCACAGATTAACGCTGCAGTAGTCGCATGAATTTCTGTTACGTTATTGGTCGCGTGGGTGACAACGATGAAACGAAATAGAATATATATAATGATACAGGATTCAGTTAATTAGTCAAATCCACACTTGAATGCGCTACATTTGTTGCAATATCCACACGTAACTTATTCTAATGAAAACAAACAAAAGTTAATTATATTGCAGTAAAAATGGATAGTAAGTGTAGTTCGTGAACCATATACTGCAATATCTATATATGAGTACCACTAATACAACAATTAAACCAATACTTCCAAAAGTACTTTCTACCACGTGTATTGTTTCAGTCCGCACTGTCCAAACATATTTTTAAAAAAATGGTTCAAATGGCTCTGAGCACTATGGGACTTAACTTCTAAGGTCATCAGTCCCCTAGAACTTAGAACTACTTAAACCTAAATAACCCTAGGACATCACACACATCCATGCCCGAGGCAGGATTCGAACCTGCGACTATAGCGGTCGCGCGGTTCCAGACTGTATCGCCTAGAACCGCTCGGCCACCTCGGCCGTCAAACATATTTCACAAATTTCTTTTAAATGATAAGGGAAAGTCCACTTACCGTACGTAACACACCACTTCCTGGTTGATTTGCCTCGTGATCCACCAAATTCGTAATATCTCTTTCCCTTTCTTTCCTGTTTCAGGCTTTTTACAATCTGTTCCATTCCAAGCAGTGTAAGTCACGCTTCCTGCTCTCCTTAGAAATCTGTGATGCTTGACATCTCCATTCTATTTGGGGCTGGGCCGGCCGTTGTGGCCGAGCGGTTCTAGGCACTTCGGTCTGGAACCGCGCGACCGCTACGGTCGCAGGTTCGAATCCTGCCTCGGTCATGGATGTGTGTGATGTCCTTAGGTTAGTTAGGTTTAAGTAGTTCTAAGTTCTAGGGGACTGATGACCTTAGAAGTTGAGCCCAGTTAAGTCCCATAAGTTTTCACAAACATTTAAACATTTTTGAGAAAAGCCATCTTCACAATTTATTTCTCGGTCTGTGTTTCGCGGTCCAGACAGATGTGTGGTTATATTGTGTGCCCGAGTACGTATGGTGGCTGAGGGATTTTGTTTCAGACATTTTGTGGTCTTACCTGTACCTAAGAAATATCTTTAGTTTGTATCATCACTGTAAACATTCTCTTCTTCATCTTCTGACATCCTCTACTCAAAACATGAATGGTGGTCACTGACCACTTTCTTCTTCATCTTCAGAATCATCAGAGAAGATAAGGTCCTCCTCTGCATTACTAAGTTTGTCAAACCAAGCCAACAACGTTGCTGGATCTGAAGTTTTCTCAATATTCCTCCTTTTATTTGATACAGACATTCGATTATTACTAATAATTGTGCCTGAAGATTCAAAGAACGTGTAAAACGAAATAAAAATATAAACGCAATGAGAAGCATATTATACAATATTTAGTATAAATACAATAATATAGATATTAAACACTGAAAAATAAATAACTTATGTATCGAAACAGAAACGGAAATGATAACGCCTATAGCAGCGCGGGTGACCAAAGTCAACCAGAGCACACAATCTGGATAAACTTATTTCTATACTTCCTAGCAATAGCCACATTCCAACAATAATGGTGGAATATTGATCTTTAAAGTGGAACTCGAGCTGTACAAATTCGTGTCTGTGGACAACCCGTGCGGGAGGCAACACAACAAAACGAAATGACTGGGTGGCATACGATGCCACTCGAGCGACTACTCAAGGGTTAAATAAGTCTCTGCTCGTCATAAATAATGCACTCCGTTAACGATTATTGAACTCTGCTAATACAGCTCGCTGAAAAGAGGTTTTGACAGAAATGTCGATGTTTTGGGGGAAAGGTTGAGGGCAAGTATCCATTACTGGCGAAAAAAGCCTACAGAACACTCATTACATTGACCAGAACTTGCTGAGGTTCAAGTGGATTTTCTTAGCGCATAACTTACGATGTGCATGAGGAGACCGAATAAGAAACGATTGTCACAAATAAGGTGTACCAATTGTCTCACTGCCAGCCGTTGCGGCCGAGCGGTTCTAGGCGCATCAGTCTGGAACCGCGCGACCGCTACGGTCGCAGGTTCGAATCCTGCCTCTGGCATGGATGTGTGTGATGTCCTTAGGTTAGTTAGGTTTAAATAGTTCTAAGTTCTAGGGGACAGATGACCTCAGATGTTAAGTCCCACAGTGCTCAGAGCCATTTGAACCATCTGAATTGTCTCACTGAATCATTATTTCTTGGTTAGAAGACGAGTAATTTTATTTGTTTGAACGTTGTATGTAAATGGCTTCATGGTGTCTATCTAGAGAACATTTATACGAAATTTCAAAATTTCATCAGCCACGTGGCCGATTTCTAACATCATCTTCATGATTAATACGCTGCTAGTAAGACTCACTATCTTACTTTATGTCTTGATAAATATCAGCTTAATTATTTTGCCCTCGTAGTACACCAATTATGAATATCACTGACGCATGGTCTAAACGTTCTATAGTTTTACACAAAGCTCTGGCGCAAGAAGTAACCAGGGCTCTGCATTATTTTTCGATAGTCACGTGTGAACGCAGTGATACGGCAGGAATATATGGGACCGATACTGTGATTTAAAGAGTAGCAAGAAAATGATAATCTTTCTTAAAATGGGAAACAGAAGTTTACGTAAAGTGTTTTAGAATTTATCTACCATCCGGTACTCTTGATCCAGGCTCGACGAGAGAGGGCTGCCACGAGGGGGGGGGGGGGGGAGGGGGCGGGGGGGGGGCGGCAGCAAAATCCCTGGGGCCCAATTCTCGTGGAGGCAGGGGACCAAGTCTCTCAAAGTTTTGGATTTCCTAGGGTGCTCAGTTGGAAAATATCAGAGTGCTATTGTAAAATAAATTTTGTACCCTCCTAGGTTTTACAACATGTCCAAACACGGCAATATTCATCAGTCATCAGCTCATAATAGAGGTCAGTGTTGCCAAATCAGCAATATTATTGTTACACCTCAACCATCATAAGGTTCCTAATGACAGTTCACTTTTTAAACTGGCTGATCTAGCAACGAATAAAAGAAAGAATGTGTGTATCGAGTGTCGTCTAATAGACTAGTCCACGTACATGGCGACTATGTTATGAGCTCAATTATGCCGTACCGCTTTTCGTGTCAGTTGACTGTAGCTCAGGATTGTTATTAAACGAGCATTGCTTCCTTTACTTTGTTTTTTTTTTTAATAATCCAGTATTCGAAAACAATGGAAATTTTGCCAATTAAAATTGTTTATTTATAAACTTCAAATTTTAGCACCACTGACAAGGCGAGTTGAATTTTTGCCTGTTTTCTTTTCCCGTCTATTGGTTATCAGTTTTTCAGCGATTATAACAGGGACCAATAAAAAATTGAAAAACTGGTTAATAAGATTAAGTAACCGCTTGGTTCTTCCCACCCCTATTCTACAGTTCTCTTCGTTTCAACGACAGACTGCATCTGCCAGTGATGAAGCTGAGAATTACTATTAATTATGCCATCTCTCGGATTCCCCTTGCTGTTCATAAGATCGCCAGTTTCGCCCGCAACTTAGATTTCAGCTACAACCAGAGCAGGGGAACTACCAAAGACTAGTTACATAGTAAGGCCTACGCTTCCATACATAGCTACACCAAGAAATGACTGCAATGCGCGCCAGCCGAAGTGGCCGTGCGGTTCTAGGCGCTGCAGTCTGGAACCGCGAGACCGCTACGGTCGCAGGTTCGAATCCTGCCTCGGGGACGGATGTGTGTGATGTCCTTAGGTTAGTTAGGTTTAAGTAGTTCTAAGTTCTAGGGGACTAATGACCTCAGATGTTGAGTCCCATAGTGCTCAGAGCCATTTGAACCATTTGACTGCAATGCGCCTCTACTTCCTCTAGAGATCTTTGAGTTTGCAACACTGACAACGATTTGTTTTACAAACTTTTGACGGTTGTAGGTTTGCTGTGCAGGGGTGCAATGTTGATTTAAATCTTGTTAACATTATGGGGCAATGAAGAGAAAAGAAAAAAGAGACAGTGGATTAAGCGAAAAAGGCCAGACAAGTTTATTCAGCCTCGCATTTGTTTCAACCCCAATGTACAGTGATAAAGGAAACGACAAATCCAGTAACGTGACGCTCAAGTTGCAACAGTGATGATTGTGTTTGGTTTGTGGGGCGCTCAATTGCGCGGTCATCAGCGCTTGTACAAAGTCCCAATTTTTTCACAGTCCAATTTTGTACACACTGCAATCTATTCCCTATCACGAATGATGATGAAATGATGAGGACAACACAAGCACCCAGTCCCCGGGCAGAGAAAATCCCCAACCCGGCTGGGAATCGCACCCGGGCCCCCGTGATTCTTCAGAGGCAGCAACGCTAGCCGCAATTTTTTTTTTTTTTTTGGTTGATATCATTTTGTTCGTTAATGTTCGTTGTATTTGTTCGGGGTAGCCGTCCCATGACGCTAGTTCAAGGTCATCGTTGATCCATTAACTCAGTTTTTTTTTTATTATTATTATAGAGGGCAGCTAGACCACGAGCTGCGGACAAGTTGCAACAGTGAAATGGCATTGCTAAATCTCTTATATGACAGTTCATTAATTACTATTTGTTGCTTTGTCATTCCGTATAAATTTTCGTCTTAGAGAGCACCCGTTGCATGCGACTTCCATTTATTGCCAGACAGGTAAAAACAGTATGACATCTTTGCAGTGTCCAGTGGCAATGTAGAAGACAGAAGTCATGCAATCGGTGTCCAAGATTTCTTTCAGTTCACTGAGAACTGTGCTTAAGTTGAATAACTGAACAACGGTAATGAGAAATCACTTTTCACTGTCTGCCAGCTACAATTTGGCCCATGCCCCTGGTCCAGTTTATCGGTAGATATCGGAAGCTGTCGTCGTTGAAACAACTGCCAACGTATGCAAATTAACAGTGGTTGGCGCTGTGTTATTACCAGTGTATTGATTCATTGTACTGTGACTGGCGGTGAGTAATCGTGTGTGCAGAGCAATGATGCGCTTTCACGAAACATTGTTACTTCCACGCGTCCTTTCTGCCCTGGCAAATTATTGGTATGACACGCGAAGTTGCCAGTACTGCACAGCACTGTCTCCCCGCATCGTTCCTCATCGAGCAGCCGCCGTCGCGGCCAAACAGTATAATTTGTTCACCTTTTCTTGAGGCACAGTAGTGTGTTGTGTATGGAATAAAGGGGTAGGCAGCATTGCCGCCTCGGGGAATGGAATGTTGCGGGCAAGATACCACGCGGTGCTGACATTTTCAGCTCGTTCTACTCTCTGATCACTTGCTGCGATAAAAACGACGCACAGAAGTAGGTTTCGCGAAACAGTGACATTCGGGTTCACAAGTTACACTTGGTCGTAGCAATGAATATTAGATCGTATTCAGTGTCAGCAGTGGTGAAGTTGTTACAATTATTGCACCTAAACTGGAAAAAGTGTTGGACAAAAATACCACATACAACATTTTGTGTCAGATCTTATACTCTGAGGTAAAAACTGCTCCATGTATAGGAATGAGTAGGTTTTAACAGGCAAACGACCTTCCCCACTTCAAGTGGGCTGTGATTCGTCAGCTGATGCTAAACGCAGCTTTTCTATGTATAAAATCATGTTGATCAGTAACAGATGATTTTCACGCTCGACGACCTGAGAATGACATTGCTATTCAACTCAAAGGCGAGTTAAAAACGTTGCTTATAGTACTGAAGGGTCGACCGTTGTGGCCGAGCGGTTCTAGGCGCTTCAGTCCGGAACCGCGTTGCTGTTACGGTCGCAGGTTTGAATCCTGCCTTGGGCATGGATGTGCGTGATATCCTTAGGTTAGTTAGGTTTAAGTAGTTCTAAGTTCTAGGGGACTGATGACCTCCGATGTTAAGTCCCATAGTGCTCAGAGCCATTTGAACCATTTCTTCATTTTACAAAGCATTTCCTTAAGATTTAGGTCATTTATTAAAGTAATTTCTAGCATCTTAAGTATATATTTAAACTCAACATCGGGGCTCTAGTTATAAGTGTTCCTATAACGGTTTTGATGTTGAAACTTTAAGTGCTTCAAGTTCTACCTAATCATACAAAACATTTTCTAGCAGATGTCAATTCGCGTGCGTTTCCTAAATGTCTACTCCGGTGTAAATTCCGAACAATGTATGTGTGCATCATGACTAGTTAATTTGGAGTGAAAGTCAACAAGCATTATTTTGTTTTCCTTGTCATCTTCTTTCTAGTCAGGATGAGACAGTTCGTTCATAATTCTCTTCAAAATCGAGATGTTCATATTAATTAAAACGGGGAAAGGTATGACAGGAACCGATAACATAAATCTAGCAATCTTCATAAGAATGTTACTTGAAATGGCAAAACTCTGAGATTCAGTTCAGATGCTCTGGTATTATATCCAAATAATCGAGAAACAGATTGCAAATGAAGCCTATGCTTGGAAACAGATACTAAAACTGTCACTTGACGTGGCCTTATTTTTGGTCAAAGAAGCTTGACCTTCAGAGGTTCATCTCATAAATTGAAGAGCCAAATAATGGAAATTTCCTCGCAATATTTAAGCTCTGAAGTCACTATGATCTGGCTCTTGCAAAAGATATTAGCAGGTCAGAGACGGACGTAGAGCTGGAAAGGCGTATTATCTGTCTAGTTATATTCAGAATTAATTTATTTCTAGTTGCGCCCATCCTGTCGGAAGTGCCATCTTGGAACAGAGAGAAAATGTGAAGTATTATTCAATTATTGTTGATGCAACTCCTCATTAAATGATGTTGAAAAGACAACATTCATCCTGCGTCATATTTACTTCAATAAGGAAATTGGTAAATATGAAATACATGAACGGTTTTTGAAATTCGAAGATTTTAATCAGAAAACAGGAGTTGCTATTGCACATTTAATTCGATCAACACTTGTGAAACACTCAGTTCCTATCGGTGGTTGTCGCGGACAAGATGGACACGATTATGATACCGGAAACATGGATGGGGCTTATAGAGGAACCAACATTTTTTCTTTCAGTGAAATCTTCTTGCAAAATTTTCTTCGTGTGCCTTAAATCGTGTACAGTACATGGCAGCTGAGAGTTGTCACCAAGCTCATACCTTTTTCTGAATGATTCAATAACAGTTCAACTGCAGTCAGCAACGAGGGCAATTTCTGACACAATGTGTTGCAAATACTGTATATTCCTTGTCTGACACCCCTTTGCAATGATCGGGTTGATTGCAGCTCACTTGGATAGAACTGACAGTGCTTTTGAAACCCTCAGTAAGTTAAATTTGTCGTTTGAAACACGTTCTGTGCATGGTGTATTATGGATTATGTGAGACCCTTCAAGTGTTGAATCTTGGCATCAATTTGGCTAAAATTGTTGGCACCAAGTGACTACAGAAGCAAATTACTGCAAATTCGAAATACACTGGAGAAACTGGTACACCTGCCTAATATCGTGTGCAGAAGTGCCGCAACATAACGTGGCATGGACTCGACTGATGTCTAAAATAGTGCCGGAGGGAACTGACACCATGAATCCTAAAGGGCTGTCTATAAATCCATAAGAGTACGACTGGGTGGAGATCTCTTCTGAATGACACGTTGCAAGGCATCCCAGACGTGCTCAATAATGTTCATGTCTTGGGAGTTTGTGGCCTGCAGAAGTGTTGAAACTCAGAATGGTGTTCCTGGAACAACTCTGTAGCAATTCTGGACGTGTTGGGTGACGCATTGTCCTGCTGGAACTGCCCACGTCCGTCGGAATGCACAATGGACATGAATGGATGCAGGTGATCAGACAGGATGCTTATGTGCCTGTCACCTCCCAGAGTCGTATCTAGAGGTATCAGGGTTCCATATCACTCCAACTGGACGCACCCCACACCATTATAGAGCCTCCACCACTTTGAACAGTCCCCTGCTGACACGCAGGGTCCATGGATTCATGAGGTTTCCAGTCATCAACAGTCCAATGAGGCTGCTGACGGACCCAGTCGAGGCGTAAAGCTTTGTGTCGTGCAGTCGTCAAGGGTACACGAGTGGGCCTTCGGCTCCGAAAGCCCATATCGATGATGTTTCGTCGAATGGTTCGCACATTGACACTTGTTGATGGCCCAGCACTGAAATCTGCAGCAATCTGCGGAAGGGTTGTACTTCTGTCATGTTGAACGATTCTCTTCAGTCGTAGTTGATCCCGTTCTTGTAGGATCTTTTTCCGGCCGCTGCGATATCGGAGATTTGTTGTTTTACCGGATTCCTGATATTCATGGCACACTCGTGAAATGGTCATTGGGAAAATCCCTATTTCATCGCTACCTCGGAGATGCTGTATCCCATCATTCTTGCGCCAAATATATCATCACGTTCAAATTCACTTAAATCTTGATAACCTGCCATTGTAGCAGCAGTAACCGATCTAACAACTGCGCCAGACCCTTGTTGTCTTATATAGGCGTTGCCGACCGCAGCGCTGTATTCAGACTGTTTACGCATCTCTGTATTTGAATACGCTTGCCTATACCAGTTTCTTTGGCGCTTCAGTGTAGTATCATTGATCTTGAGGTAAGAAACAATGAGAGCTTATTAAGTGACTTAAAATATATGCACGAAAACTGGGACACCATTCTTTATTAATTCAAAGTTGTCGCCAGGGCAATTAATATCGGTCCTGAATTTCCGGAGGCACACACTAAGAAAAGGAAATCCTTTCGTGACGAAACCAGGAATGTGAATTCAGACGATGTATTCAGTGTAAATTTTTGGGTCATCATAGATAGTCTAGTGTACAACTTGAAAACCCAATATGAAGCAATCAAGATTTTAGATGACACACTTGGGCTTGTATGGAAATACTCAAGATGACAGAATATTAGCTCGCTGAGACATGGAAATAATTTATCATGAATACCATGATGATGTCACAACAGATTTAGAAAAGGAGATCACACATTTGAAAGCAATTCGTCCTTCGAACTTCGGAGACATTACTTTGGAACTATTCGACATCTTGAATAACGTACACAATCTAAAAAAATTCAAGGTTATTTCCGAATGTATGTGTAGTTTTGACACTCTTCAAGTGACTGTAGCTTAAGGGCAAAGATCATTCAGCACTCTGACTTGAGTTAAACACAGTCTATGTAA